>NC_067158.1:53168256-53325756 GCF_903995435.1 Acomys russatus
GTGTGTGTGTGTGTGTATTCCACCTGGCCAGCGGTGGCAGCAGCCACAATAAGCTATCACCCCCGACCCCACCCCACCCCCAGCAACCATCAATCAAGAAAACGCCCTACAGATTGTGGTCCACAGGCCAATCTGGTGGGGAGGCACTTTCTCATTTGAGGTTCCCTCTTTCCAAATGACTCTAGCTTGTCCCAAGTTGCACACTACCAGTGTGTTCCCCAGAAAGCTCTTGTGCTAGAGAGCAACTCTTCACTACAGCAATGCTGGACATGGGCCCTAATGGAGAGCACTTGGGTCATGGGGTCAGATCTCCAGGAGAAAAAAAATGCCTTTCTTGTGAGTCTCGGTTCATTCCTGCAGGCCTGGATTCGTTATCTTGAGAAGGGTTACAACCTGAAGCTGTGCCTCTTGTGTTTTTTCCGGTCCACACATGTACACTTCATTTCTCCTTCAAGCTTGGCACCACATTAAGAGGCTGCAGAAGACCCTCCCTTCATCTTGGACTTTCCAGCCTCCAGAGCTGTAAACCTAACCCTTGCTTACTATAAACTGTAAACCTACTCCCAGGGATTCTGTTACAGCAACAAAAAAAATGAGGCTAGAACTCAAAGAAATAAAATATATTTTTTTTCTTTTTGTGGAGGGTGGAAAGGGAAGGGAGAGGTTATGTGATTATATTTTAATCTCGAAAAGAAAAATTCTCGGCACAAAAAATTGTTAACATTGCCGGGCCGTGGTGGTGCATGCCTTTAATCCCAGCACTCGGGAGGCAGAGGCAGGTGGATTGCTGTGAGTTTGAGGCCATCCTGGTCTACAAAGCGAGTCTAGGACAGCCAAGGCTACACAGAGAAAACCTGTCTCAAAAAACCAAAAATTAAAATAAAAAAGTTAACAGGTTTGTGTGCATGTGCGTGTGTGTGTGTGTGTGTGTGTGTGTGTCTGTGTGTGTGTGTCTGTGTCTGTGTGCCAGTACTCATATGTGGAGGTGCAAGGACAACTTGCAGGAGTTAGTTTTCTCCTTCCACCGTGTGGATCCCAGAAATCAAACCCAGGGCCACTGGGTTTGGTGGCAGGTTCCTTTAACTCACTGAGCCATAATCTCACCAGCTCTAAGTTTTTATCTAGAGTTAAACAGGACTCATACCTTAGCAAGTCAGGAACAAACAGCGCTTCAAAGAAGTAAATCTGGATAAACTAAACTTTTCAAGCCTTTAATGGTCATGCCATGAAAACAACAGTGGTTTCTGACTAGGGTTTAGAGCTCTGTGTGTGTGTGTTGATGATGATGATGATGATGATGTTTTATCTGTGAACACACACTTGTGCCATGGAGAGCATCTGGAGATTGGAAGACAATTTATGGGAGTTGGGACTTCTTCCACTATGTGGGCCCAGGGAGTCAGATGCTGTCCAGCTCGTCAGCACTAAGCCGTCATGCCATCATGCTGTTATTCAAGACAAAATATAACAACCTCCCATCGTCTCCCATTCTTTGCACAACAAATGTATTGGTTACTTTTGTGTCATTGTAGGACGCAAAGTACTTGACCTGACCTTACATCATGGTTTTGATGGCTTCAGTTCAACCTGGAAGGGCCTGACAGTTTATGTAGGTGAAAGCACATGGCAGAAGCTCATCACGTGGTGTATGAGGGAAGGAAGCAGAGTAACCTGGAGTAAGGACCTAAATATAACCTCTGAAGGCCCACCCCTGGTAACCGTATCCTGCCAGCTGGACTATATTTCCTGAAGATACCACTGCCTCTCAAAATAATGCTACCAAGTGAGGAACACGTGTTGAAAACATGAACCTGTGGGAGGACACTTAAGAACCAAACCATTACATTGATCACCAAAGACTCACAGCCACCTCATAGCCCATGAAGCATTGAATCCAGCTTCTAAGAGGTCTTGGAATCCTAACAGTCCCAACAGTCAGAAAAACCCAAAATCTCTTCTGAAACTCAAGGGAAAACTTTGATTGAGAACTGCTGTAAAATGAAGAAGTTATATACTTCCACTATACAATGCCAGAGTAAACATTCCCACTCCAAATGGGAAAAAAAAACAGGAGAATTGGAAGCAAATATTGGACCAACACCTAGCAGAGTAAACATTAAATCCAACAGGTGTGTGTCTAGTACCAAGGGTATGTGGTGGCATCATTCATACTCCAACAGGCTCAGGTGGCCTTGGCTCCTGGACACCGTCCATGGTGCAGGACACATAGCCTCTCTTGGGCCAGCTCCACTCAATGCTTTGTGGTTTTCTTCAGTCGTTCCTGGTATCTCTAACAATCTGAGGTCTCAGCCGGTGTGGTGGTGCACTCCTTTAATCCCAGCACTCGGGAGGCAGAGGCAGGCGGATCACTGTGAGTTCAAGGCAGCCTGGTCTACAAAGTGAGTCCGGGACAACCAAGGCTACACAGAGAGACCTTGTCTTGAAAAACAAACAAACAAACAAAAATCTGAGGTCTCCATTGTAACTTCAGCTTGTCCGTTGGTGTTTCACATTGTTGGTATAGAACTCTGCACATGGAATCCAACCACACACACACATTGCCTAGCCTCCCAGGCTTTTCTAAAAATCTTGGGGAAAGCCTCCATAGACACCCCTATAACTGGTATTCTACAATTCCTAAGAACAGAATCACACGGTACATGACAAGCTTCGCCGGCTCAAATAACAGATGTAGCCTATTGGACGATGGCTGTAGTACCTACCTTCTGAGTGGCTGCCTTGCTGAGTGCAGGGAGACATTCCCTGGGTAGCCTGTTCCCAGCATGGGACTCTAAAGAATCTCTCTTTACAGGCACTAAAGGAATTCTTTCCAATTCGTTCAATGTTGACATCCCAGAGATGTCAGTGAGTAAGACTTCTCCCTCAGAGTACCACTTCTATTATTCCAGTACAACGTGCATATTTCTTTCTTGCCCTGCTAATCTCTTTAAATTACCCCCACTTTGTCTTGCCCACAGCTATAGCCATACTCACACTTTGTCCTGGCCAAATTGTTTTTCAAATTCGGCTCTGCTTTTTGCTCCCAGTGCTCACTGTCAACCTTGCTAGAAGCAGCCAGCGGTAACCATGCCACAGCCTCGATGTGGTATTGACATTTGCTCCACCAAGGTACTTAGTGCGTTATTCTTTAATTCAGCCTCGCTCAAATGTTCAGCCTGGGGACAAAACATAGACAAATGATTGGCCATAGCGTAACACGCATAGTGTCTAATCCAGTTCTCAATAGAGTTCTTGTTTCCATCTGAACACTTGTGGGCAGTCTTCATAGTCTGTATTTCTGAGAAAGCACCAGATTGATTTGCAAAGCGGTTGTACAAGTTTGCACTCCCACCAGCAGTGAAGGAGTGTTCGCCTTTCTCCACATCCTCGCCAGCATCCTTCCTTCCATCCTTCTTTCCTTCCTTCCTTCCTGCCTGCCTGCCTGCCCACCTGCCTTCCTGTTCTTTGTACAGTCCAGGCTGGCTTTGGACTATGTAGCTAAAGATGACCCTGAACTCCTGGTTTTCTCATCTGAAGAACTAAGTTCATTAGGGAATGATTCTACATATGAAGGATGTTTGTCACCAGAAACGGCCATTCCATATTCTTGCCCAGTAGTTACAGTGCTGCACATTAAAGAAAGCAGGACTAGGGATTCTTGACAGGCAGAAGTTACCAAGCTCGACGTGAATTATAAGAGAAGAGTATTTCTATCCAAGGAAGAATGCCATTAAAAGATAAACTTGAGCACTCGGGAGGCAGAGGCAGTCGGATCTCTGTGAGTTCGAGGCCAGTCTGGTCTACAAAGGGAATCCAGGACAGCCAAGGCTACACAGAGAAACCCTGCCTTGAAAAACAAACAAACAAATAAAAAAGATAAACTTGAAGAGTTTATTTGAACAGCCTATGATTTGAGGATCAGGAAGCAGCAGGCTGCAGGTGATTAGTCATGTTCTACTAAAGGGGCAGGAAGAGGAAATTTGCACCATTTATCAGAAGCAAGACAAAGAAAATGCTTGACTAGTTAAAATGGGGGGATCCATAGTTAGAGGTTGATTGGTAAATCCTGATTGCTAAGTGTCTGGTTGGAGGATAATTGGTAGCTGATGATTGGTTAAGGACAAGTTGCATTCTCCTAGACTATAACTGTCAACCTAGCTAAGTTTCATTTCACTCCACTAAGCTGCTGGAATTTTCTCAGCCTAATAGACTCTGTCAGCTATGTTTAAGAATGGACTAAAGGGCTGGAGAGATGGCTCAGAAGTTAAGGGCACTGACTGCTCTTGCAGAGGTCCTGAGTTCAATTCCCAGCAACCATCTAGTGAGATCTGGTGCCTTCTTCTGGCCTGTGATACACATGCAGGCAGAACACTGTAAACATAATAAACAAATAAATCTTAAAAAAAAAAGAATGGACTAAAAAGGGACTAAATGAAACATTATTTATGTATATGTTGAACAATTAGAGTGACCGATGTGTCTGCACAAATCTAGGCAATAAATTGCTTTTCAAGGGTGCATCCATTTATTTATTATTTATTTATTTATTTATATGTTTATGGGTGTTTTGCCAGGTATCAGATCCCTGAAACTAGACAGTTATGAGCATCATATGGGTGCCAGGAATTGAATTCCTGTCCTCTGCAACAGCAGCCAATGCTCCTAACCACAGAGTCATCTCTGCAGCTCCATGGGTACATTCATTTTAACATGGATAAAACAATTCAGACTACAGTCTCAGCTGATAATTATATGCTGTGAAGGGCTTATTTTAAGTGTATAACCTTTGGTGGATGGAGTCTCATTGAGTCTGGATACAAGGGCTTCGAGCACTGGTTTTTTCACTCTTTATGGCACCATGAATCATCATAATTAAGAACCGAAGGCGGAGGCTGGGGAGATGCCAACTAAAGCCACATGATTCACAAAAGGAAGGGCATGGGGGGGGTGTCTATAATTCTAGTGTTCCTAGGCCAGCTAGCCCAGTATTTGCAGCAGCCAACAGCAAAAGAGAAACCCTATCTCTAAGCGGAAGGTGAGGATGGGTACCTGTCACATGGTATGTATGTATGTATGTGCACACACATATATATCCAGATTGTGTCCTTCGCACTAATGTATCTGTGGCTCTCCTCTTCCCTGGGGGGTGCCGATGGCTGCCAGCCCACTGAGGCAAGAGGAGCAGACGACAAGATATAGGGCTTGGACAGCCGTGAGCATGAGCGAGATAGAATACTCTGGGAACCACTTCAGGAGACAGTTGAACTTTAATCAGGAGAACCAAGGCTATGTACCCCACCTGAAGCAAGACCCACTTCCTGCTTCACAGCCAATAGCTGTCTTTAAATAGCAAGTGCAGGGAGAGGGCACTGAGCTCATTTGGGTCAGCAGCTTGACCCCCTTCCCAACTGTCACTCAAACCAGCTTCTCTTACATCACCATTTGTACCTGCTTTAAGTTGTTGTTGTTGTTGTTGTTGTTGTTGTTGTTGTTTCGAGACAGGGTTTCTCTGTGTAGGCTTGGCTGTCCTGGACTTTGTAGACTAGGCTGGCCTCGAACTCACAGCTATCAGCCTGCCTCTGCCTCCCAAGTGCTGGATTAAAGGCGTGGGCCACCATGCCTGGCTTGCTTTAAGTTTTTGTTTGTTTTCGTTTTTTATGTGTTGTGTGTGAGTGTTTTGCCTGCATATTTGTTTGTGTAGCGTGTGCATGCCGATGCCTGACGCAGTCAGAAAAGTGGCTTGCCCCTCACTGCCTGCTCAGCCTGCTTTCTTATAGAACTGAGGAACGTGGAGGTTGGTCCTGAGGTATTTTGGTGCTAATTACTGCTTGCTGTCTTTAATGCACTCCAAATATTGCTGTGTAACCTTGCCTAAAATCTTATTCCTGTTCAACCAATAAAAAGCCGATACATCTGGACAGGCAAATGAGATAGGCGTGGCTAAGGTTCCAGGCTTTTGGCACTGTGTGGTTGCTGGGAAAGGAAGCAGTCAGAGACCGGAAGAGGATCCTGGGAAGGAGGTGAGAGAGCACAAAGAGAAAGAAGGAGGCCGCCACGGTGGGTGAGGTGGAGAAGAAGCACAGGGCGAGGGTGGATGGAAGAGTTGGCCCAGATGAAGAACTTTAGCAAGTATTGGGATTATGGATGGGGGTGTAGCTCGCAGAAATTATTAGAAGCAGATGGCATGGGATTGGGGCAGGAGATATGGGAGGTAGTTAAGGGAATTAATATTTGCCCTGCCCCAGGTGAACAAGGCTATTTTAAAATATAACAGGTGTCTGTTGTTTTTATTGATTGATAGCAGGTTAGAAAATAGCACCGCAGTAAGTACAGGCTAATAATAAACATTTGTTAGGCCGTACTTCTAAATTAACTGCAACAGAGGAGCAACAGTCCAGGAGTGGTACTACCAACAATTGGCCAAACAAATTGCTTGTATCACCCCACCCTCCAGCCCCCTACCCCCCCACCCCCCCCACCCCCGCAAAAGTGGAACAAAGGTGTTTGCACCAATTACAGCAGACTTTCATGGAAACTAAAGCAATCACAGCACAGTCTCTCGTGTGCATGGGGACCTTTTGTGTCAGTTCCAGGCGTTCTGTGGGGTCTCTTCAGGCAGTGGTCCCTCTCTAGCCTGGATGAAAATGGCTGAGGGTCATCCAGAGTTCAACAAGACCCCCAGTTCCACCAGTGCAGGCTGTCTGGAGCATTTTCTTCAGCTGTGGGCTTTAGTGGTCCGCTGCCCTCAGAGTGACTGTAACGTGTCCAAAAGAGCTGCCTTGCAGTAAGGGCAGTTTGCCTGGCTCCTTGCCTGATAGTTATTTAGTCAAGGCAGCTGGGGAGCCAGGGAAGGGTCTAACAGCTGTTAGGAAATCACTTCACTCCAGTCCCTAATGTGTTAGCCTATTTAAAGGAAAAGATAAACATGAAAAGAAGTGATTGTACTAAAAGCTTATCGCTGACAGTTAATGGTGACTAGGCAGTATTTAATGACTTTCTTAACTTATGTCATTCTGCCAGTAACAACACCCTGTCACCAAACTGAAATAAGGACAGCACAACCAAAGAAAGCTATAGACCAATATGCTTGATAAACACAGGAACAGAACTTCTTAACAGAACATCACCAACTTAAGGTCAATATCTCATTAAAAAGATAATTCTCACAGCCAGGCATGGTGGTACACACCTGTGATCTCAGCACTCAGGGAGGCAAAGGCACACAGATCTCTGTTTGAGGCCAGCCTGGTCTACCAAGCGAGTGCGGGACAGCCAGGGCTCTGTGTAATAGAGAAACCCTGTCTCAAAAAATCAAAAACCAAAAACCAAAAAGCATGTGTGTCTTAGTCATTTTGTTGGTGTGACAAAGACCATAACCAAAGCCAGCTTAGGAAGTATACTTTTCTATTGCTGTGTTAAAACACTATGACCTTCGAGGCAAGCCTGGTCCACAAAGCAAGTCTAGGACAGCCAAGATAACATAGAGAAACCTTGTCTTGAAAAATAAAACAAAACAAAACAGACAGACAAACAAAAAACCACTATGACCAAGACAAGTTACAGAAGGAAATATTTATCAACATCGTAGCTGGGATGTGTGCAGCAGGCAGGCAAGGAGACTGGGCCAGTGGCCTGGGAGTTCACATCTTAAACCACAAACAGGACCAAGGGAGCAGAAAACTGGTGGTGGTGAGAGACTTGTAGGCCTCAAAGCCCACTCCCAGTCCCCCAGGGACACATTTCCTTTAGCAAGCCCATACCTCCACAGTCTCCCTAAACAGTGTCACCAATTGGAGACTAAGCATTCAAATGACCACGAGTATGAAAAACATCCCATCCAGAAGGCTGTGTCCTACTTACTGGACCCTATAACTATCAGACAACAGCATAATGCAAAAAACACATTTAGTTTAACTTTAAACATTCCACACTTGCAGAGCTGTGGTGGCGTGCACCTTTAATCCCAGCACTTGGGAGGCAGAGGCAAGCAGGATCTCTGTGAGTTTGAGGCCAGCCTGGTCTACAGAGTGAGTTCCAGGACAGCCAGGCCTCAACAGAGAAACCCTGTTTTGAAAAACTAAAAAGCAAGCAAACAAATGAAAGTTCCATACTCTTTCACAGGCACAACAGGGTTTAAAAGTTCAGTCTAGGCCAGGGCTGCCTGAAAAAAAGGCACTGTGGAGAAAGGGGGAACTGGAGAGTCAACAGTGGTGAGCAACAGGCAGATATGAAGAGGCCACAGTGAGGGCCTGGCTTGGGTTCACGGGCCTGCTGCAGCTGGGTTCTGTGCCAATGCCTGTGGCCAAAGGCCAAGCTGACTGCCACCAGAGACCATGTGGATGTCTGAGGGTTGTGCTACCAACAGGGTTGGGAGTGTGTCTGATCTGAGTGGACTGAACTGCCACCTGAGGCCATGGGGGACATCCGGACCCATGCTGCTGCGGAGTGGGGAGGGGACATATCTGGGTTGGTGTTCCAGGCCTATGTTATAACCAAAGGCCATGCAGATGTCCCTGGTCTGAACTGCAGGCTGAGGCATTGTGCTCAACTGGTTCTGTTCCTCGGCAGACACCACATTCGAGATAGCAGCCCCTATCTCCTCTGAGCAGCACAGCAGAATTGACCCTGGTGGTAAAGGAGCTGGTGAGCCAGCCCAGGGGCAGGAGAGCTGACCCTGCCACTTGCAGACTGTGTTGGGTGAGCTCTACAGGACAGTGACGTACCTGGTGGTGTAGATGCAGGCCAGCTGGCCACTGACCAGCTTAGCTACCTTCCAGGCCTAGATCCAGGGCTTTTGAGTTGGCCAAGCGCAATATCTACTGCATCTGTGATCTGCTCAAGCACATGAAAGAACCAGTCCTGCAGATCCAAAGCTGCAGGATCTCCATGGCACAGGGCAAACAACAGGACATCCTAGAGGGGTCCCAGTGAGGATACTATATTGGTAATGTAGCACAGCCAGAGGCCTCAAAACAGACCAGTGACTCATTTCAATGAACATTTGCAAGAAAAGATGTGTGGACAAAAGAATGTACTGTCTGAAACCCTACAGCCTGAAACCCTACAGCCTGAAACACTACAGCCTGAAACCCTACAGCCTGAAACACTACTGTCTGAAACCCTACAGCCTGAAACACTACAGCCTGAAACACTACAGCCTGAAACCCGACAGCCTGAAACACTACAGCCTGAAACCCTACAGCCTGAAACACTACAGCCTGAAACACTACAGCCTGAAACACTACAGCCTGAAACCCTACAGCCTGAAACCCTACAGCCTGAAACACTACAGCCTGAAACACTACAGCCTGAAACCCTACAGCCTGAAACACTACAGCCTGAAACCCTACAGCCTGAAACCCAACAGCCTGAAACACTACAGCCTGAAACACTACAGCCTGAAACACTACAGCCTGAAACACTACAGCCTGAAACACTACAGCCTGAAACCCTACAGCCTGAAACACTACTGTCTGAAACACTACAGCCTGAAACACTACAGCCTGAAACACTACAGCCTGAAACACTACAGCCTGAAACCCTACAGCCTGAAACACTACTGTCTGAAACACTACAGCCTCTACGATGAGATGTTTTATTTGGTTGGTTTTCTTTCTTTCTTTCTTTCTTTCTTTCTTTCTTTTTTTTTTTTTTAACTTCTGTCTTCTTTTCTTTTCTTTTGAGGAGGAGGTTGCAAGGGTAGAAGGTAGATACAAAGGGATGAGGAGATGAGTGGAAACTGGGGTGCATCATATGAAATCACAAAGAATCAATAAAAAGTTAAAAAAAAATCCAGTCCAATCTCTTCAGAGACCCAAGGTAATCTCTTAATGAGTAACCCTATAAAACAAAGAGGGAATATATACTTTCAAAATATAATGGCCCAGAATGTACATTCCAAAGGGAAGAAGTGAGGATATAGTAAGGAAATACTGGACCAAAACAAGACTGAAACCCACTAGGGCCAACAGTAAATCCTGTAGTTTTATGTCTGATGGTAAAGGGCTTAAATTGATCTACTCTTCCAGGATTTATTTGGTTTTGGTTTTTATGTATTTATGTGTGTATGTGTGTATGTGTGTATGTATTTATTTATTTTGAGACAGTGTTTCTCTATATAGCCCTGGCTGTCCTGGATTCATTTTGTAGACCAGGCTGGCCTTGAACTCACAGATCGGCCTGCCTCTGCCTCCTAAGTGCTGGGATTAGAGGCGAGTTTCACCACCGCCTGGCCACTCTTCCAGTTTTGCTGCCTGCAGCATACTTCTACTTTTCAGGCTGGTCCCACTCCCTGTATGTCACTGTCCTTGGCAGATGTCCTGCAGTCGATTGTAGTACAAGAATAGCTGTACAAACCCCTAGACTGCAGTCTCAGTCAGATATGGATGGTTTATTAAGGGAAGGCACAGCCCCAAGGCTGATTGCAATCAGGGCCACAGAAAGGACTCGGGAGCCTAGCTATGACATTGACCTGTTTCCCAGAGTCAGCTTATAAAGGCAAAACCACAACTGACTCATACCAGGGGACGGATGGTGGAACAGGGTGGTCAGCTCTGACCCAGGTCATTTTGCTAACAAGCGGTTCTAGCTAACCTTTAGTTTGATTGGTCCTAAGTGAGATAAGTGAGGCGATGCTTAGGGTACATGCAAAGTATAGCCAAGTATGTAGATAGCAAGTATGAGTTATGACACCATTGAATCACAGACAACAAAGGAGCAACCAGGGTGTAGATTAGTATAAGGTCAGCTTGACCCTCTGGCAGGGAATGTTAATGTGGGCTATGAGCAACTGTTTCTAGGAAGCAGAGTTGAAAAGTTTAAAGTTTTTTTAAACACTTAATTTCACCTTATAATCAAAATGGAAGGTGAATATGGAAATGGCTGCAGCTATGTCAAAGAGCAAGCCTCAACAAGCCGGGCACCTCTCGTATCTTAGAGTCTCCAACACAACCCAGTGACCACCCAGATGCTCTTGCCTTTTTAGGGGTTTTCACATATGGAGTCCCCACCCCCCACCGCCCCCTATCATATGTTGCCTGGCCTCGGTGGCTCTCTGAAACCTTGGGGAAATATTTCATGACCCCTTAACTCTTGCATCCTTTATGACCCTAAAGCCAACACTATGTAGAGCACACTGCCAAGCTCTACAGCTTGAGAGGAACCCTAGACTACCGGAGTCACGTTTTCCAGAAGCTTTTGTTGTTCCTTTCTAGGAGCAAAAAAAAAAGTCCTTGCATCTTTTCCTTTTACAAGTTGAGAGTCCATCTGGCGGGATCTTCCCCGAGGGCGCACTCTATTCCTTTGCAGGTCAGGCCCCTCCTTATCTCCTTATCATCTCCTTCTGCACAAGCCTTGGCCACGGCACTGGATTTCCTGTTGCTTTTGTTCTCTCCTAACTAGTGAATATTTTGTATTTGTTTCTGCACAACTTTTAAATTTTTCATTATAGAGCTGCATAAAAGTAATTACTAATAACCATGTAACGGATCCAATTTTAGGCTTTTTGTTTGGTTTGTTTTGATTTTGTTTTGGATTTTCTAGACAGGCTTTCCCTTTGTAGACCAGGCTGGTCTACAACTCAGAGCAATCTGCTTGCCTCTGCCTTCAGAGTGCTGGGATTAAAGGCGTATGCCACCATGCCCCGCCCCAATGTTAGGCTTTCCTAAAAATCTCCTCTTCCAAAGGAATTAGTCACTTACTTTTAAATATAGCCTCAAACAAGTTCTTAGGACGAGGGCAGAAAGCAACCTCATTCTTTTGTCAAAATGTCACAGAGTTGTCTCTAGCCCAGCTGTTAATTATGTTCTGTTCTGAAATCTCTGGAGCTGCACCTCCACTCTCCACAGTCCACACAGCTCTCAGCACTACTGTCTTTCAAGCTTCTACTAGGGTGTACCTTTTCTTTTTCTTTTTTTTTTTTAAGAGTTATTTATTTCTTATCTGTACAGTATTCTGTACTGCATGTGAGCCAGCAGGCCAGAAGAGGGCACCAGATCTCATTATAGATGGTTATGAGCCACCATGTGGTTTCTGGGAATCGAACTCAGGACCTTTGGGAGAACAACCAGTGCTCTTAACCTCTGAGCTACCTCTCCAGCCCCTAGGATGTACCTTTAAGTTCCCCTTACAGCCTTCAATCTAAAGTCACAAAGTCTTTAACATTCCTTCATCAAAACCATATAATTAGGTTTTTCAAGGATGTATTCCCATGCACAGTAACAACTTTTGTCTTAGTTTTCTATTGCTGAAATAAAGCACCATGTCCAGGGCAACTCATATTAGGAAGAGTTTATTTAGGCTCACTGTCCCATCAGCATCACAGTTGGGAAGTATGATAGCAGGCAGTCATGGAAACTGGAACACCAAGCTGAGAGTTCACATCCTAAACCACGAGGACATTTAAGATGATCCACAGGCAGCAGGAAAAACACTGTGAGCCACCGAGCCTGGGCTTAAGCATCTGAGACCTTTACTAAGCCCGCCCCCCAACAGCGACACACTTCCTCCAACAAGGCCATACCTACCTCAACAAGACCACGCCTCCTAATAGTGTCACTTCCTGTGGGCCAAGCAGTCAAACACGTGAGTCTATGGGGGCCATTCCCACTCAGACCACCACATTCCACTCCCTGGTCCCAATGGGCTTGTAGCCATCCCACAATGCAGAAAAATGCATTCAGTCCCCGTAGCCTATCACAGTCCCAGCCCTGTTAAAAGTGTGATGACTGGGGTAGGAGTGCACCATGTGCATCTTCGAAGTGGTTTCTTTCTATCTTTATAGTTCTATCCTGGGGTTGGAACTGAGGTCACCAGGCTTGCATGTCAGGCAGCCCATAGTTTCTTCGTATGAGAGAGGAAAGATTACTTCTTCACCCAAAGGCGCCATTTCTTCTTCCTCCTTCCTCAGCCTTCCTCAAGCATCTATCATTGACCTTGTTCTGACTCAGAAACGTCACAAAACTGTTAAATGCCCTGAAGTGATTTTGCTATGTTTATTATTTGATCTGCCTTAAATTTGTTTGTTTGTTGTTATTGTTTGTTTGTTTTCTTAAGAGTTAGTGATGTTTTGCTCAGCTTCCTTGTAGCTGGATTTTTGTTCAATAATGTACTGGGTGGTGCGGCGAATGAATCCAGAGAGCGGAGCAGACTAGATAGGACCGTACCCTTGACTCTAATGGAAGAAAAGGCAGCCTAAGTGGAAAATGATGGGTAAACTGGGTCACTGTTTGGAGAAAAGGCTGGTTTTCGTACCGTATCATATGTGAAGCCAGATGGCTGGTGTGAAAGAAAAAACCCTGAAACGTAACTGTAAAAACGCAAGAGTCTTTTACTGATTCTCTCAGTAGAATATATTTCTTCCCAAGTCTGAAATGTATCACCCGCGCGCGCAAACTTTTGATGGATTTGCTTGGGGATCTAGGCGCCACAGGTTAGATGATGACTTGCAGAAGTCTGGCCCTTCTTTCACCATGTTGGCTCTGGGAATGGAACTCAAGCTGTCAGGGTTGGTGGTACCCAGAACCTTTATCCTCCAGAGGCTGGGGGTTTGTGTGAGAGCGGCTCCCACAGGCTCATGAGTTTGAATGCTTGGCCTCCAGGTGGTGGAACTGTTTGGGACGGATGAGGAGGTGTGGTCTTGTTGGAGGAGTTGAATCACTGGGGGTGTGGCCTTTGAAGTTTCAAAAGCCTCCCCCGACTCCTGCCTTGTAGTTGTTGTCTTAATACAACCTGCAGTGCTGGAGTGTTGTGTCTGCCTGCCTGCTCTCATGCCTCCAGCCATGATGGCTGTAGATGCGCCCTCTGAAACTGTCATCCCAATAGCTCTTTCTTCTATAAGTTGCCTCTATTGTAGTGCCTTAACACAGCAATAGAAAAGAAACTAAGAAGGCTGGAGAGATGGCTCAGAGGTTAAGAGTACTGGCTGCTCTTCCAAAGGTCCTGAGTTCAATTTCCAGCAACCACATCATGGCTCACAAACATCTATAATGAGATCTGGCATACAGGTGTACATATAGGCAAAACACTGTGTACATGATAAATAAATCTTTTTTTAAAAAGATACTCTCATACACATAAAATAATCAAATCTTAATAAATGGAAAACAAAACAAAACAAAACTAGAGAACACCCAGAAGGGTTTGGGGTGCCTGAGTTCAATACCAGCACTTGATGCCTGAAGGCAGAGGCAGATGGACCTCTATGACTTATAGGTCTGCCTGGCCTATGTACTGAGCCCGAAGCCAACCAGCTTACAAAGTGAATCCAGAAGGAGGAGGAGGAAAAAAAAACACTCAGAGCTACATATCCTATTTTTTTAAAATGTATTCATAATCAAAATCACAGCTTAAGCTGTCAACTTCAAAGTAGGCATCCATGCAAATAAGAGAAAGGGATTAACATGAACAAGGAAAAGAAAACAAGAACTCTATAACTCAGCTTGGAGCTTCCTTAGCCTATCTGTAGGGGTCGTGTGTGTGTGTGTGTGTGTGTGTGTGTGTGTGTGTGTGTGTGTGTGTGTGAACAAAGACCACAGCAAGATGAATGCAAAGTCATATCTCAGTTCTATAAAGAGAAAAAAAAACCCAAAAAAACAAAAAACAAATAAAGTCCAGAAAACATTAGAAAGATGTTTATCTGGTCCTCTCTCGCACCAGCTTTCTGATTCTGTTAGCCACTTTCCTCTACTTCCCTGAAATTCTGTGACATCCTCAAGCCAGCCTGAGTTTGCCGATCTCTTTTTCAAAAAGCAAAAGCTTTCAACCTTACTCATCGGGACTCACTTTTTATAAACATCAAGTGGGTGAGTAAAGGGCTGAGCTGGGTATTTGGAATGAGAAAGGAGTCCTCTGGCTGCTTGTGTTCCCATGCCTTCCCTTGTAAGGAATGGAGGGACCGAGTCGCTGTGTGCAAACCTTAACGAGACCAAGTTGAACATGCTTTACAGTCTTCTTGCCCAGCATTGCAAAAATCATCACTGGTTACAAACTCAGCATCAGGGCACAGGTCGACTGGGATTAACTTGGAGATTTTCTTACTCAGTTTGAGGAGGACTCAAACTCCAGGAGGAAAAAAAAAAAAGACAACTTTATCAGGATAGGTGGAGGGAAAAAGAGCTGGGCTGGCAGCCTCAGAAATACAGTGTAGTAGTCAGGAGCAGGTCCAGGCTCTTTGCTGCCTTGTGCTGCCCACCCTGATGTATATGGGACTGTGTATGGAGCACAGGATGAGGGTGGGCGGTAGGGGTCGTGTGTGTGTGTGTGTGTGTGTGTGTGTGTGTGTGTGTGTGTGTGTGTGTGAACAAAGACCACAGCAAGACGAATGCAAAGTCATTTACAGACATTGACATCCATTTCAACTGTGAAAAGAAACCCCGAATGAACTGCATATTTCAAGGAAGTAATTATGCTAAACATTAGGTCTCCTGATGTTCCCAAGGACCCACCTGACCTTATGCTTGTTGATCACATTGTGTGTGTGTGTGTGTGTGTGTGTGTGTGTGTGTGTGTGTGTGTGTGTGTGTGTGTGTAGTCGGGGTTTCTCTATACACACCTGGCTGCCCTGGAACTCACTAAATAGACCAGGCTGTCTTTTAACTTGCATAATCTATCTGTATGCATCCCAAATTTGGGCCTCAAAGGCGTACATCAGCACCCTCAGCTTGGCCACATTAGGTTTGTTTTGCTTTGTTTTTGCCTCTATAGTCTTTGTATCTCAAGGACATCAGTTTTGTGACATTGCTTTTTTTGAGTAGCATGGGGTCTTGCTATCTAGCTCAGGCCAGCCTGCTGCCATTCTTCTGCCTCAGACTCCTCGAGTGCTGGGATCTGTGGTATGAGCCGTCACTCCTGGATAATCATATTTCCTGGAAAACATAAAGACAAGTCTACCTTTCCCTTAGTTTGGATAGTTATCATTTCTATAAAATTATCTATCTATCTATCTATCTATCTATCTATCTATCTATGTATTGTGTGTAGGGACTGCTGCTCCTGCCACTACCCGAGTATGGGGAGGTCAGAGGACAACGTTAGGGAGTTGGTTCTCTCAATCTCCCATTTGGGTCCTGGGGATTGAACTCGGGTCATCCCGCTTGGCAGCAAATGCCTTTACCTCCTGAGCTACCTCACTAGACCTAAATATTTTTTTTTTATTACTAATCACTAGATAATTCAGTGTTTGACATCATATGTGAGTAGATGCTTTATAGAGCTAATGTAAGCTTATACTTTGTTTCTATAGAAATTCTGAAAAAAATCTGTTCTTGTGATTCTCTCAAGAGGAACTATGTAGGGCTGGAAAGACAATTCATTCTAATAAAGGCACTTGCCACCAAGCATGTCAACCTGAGGACAGCTCAGACCTGCGTAACTGAAGGAGAGAACCAACTCCTGTGAGTTGTCCTGTGACTTCCACAGGAGCACCAATGCACGTGCACACACACACACGCACACACACACACACACACACACACACACACACACACACACCCCAACCAAACAAGCAAACAAATGTAAAGGAAAAAAAAAACCATAAAAGATTCACGCATAATTGTTCTTGTTGCATTTCTTTCCTGGGTAAATTCTTGACAGGAATTTAGGAGTTTATGCACCTGATGACTGCCAATTCTACATATGGGTTAGCCTCTGACCCTGCATACTTCTAACCTTGCTTCTTTTTTATTGGTGCATCCGGGCCAGGTGCCCCAGGACATTTATTAATTTGTCTCTTTTTAAATGAATTAGTTCATTAATTAAAAGATTCATTTTTAAAAGTATATGTGTGTCTGCTTGAGTTAACTGTACCACCTGCATGTGACCTTATAGGCCAGAGGGTATTGTATGCCCTGGAATTAGATGGCTGTGAGCTACCACCTGATGTGGGTGCTGGGAACTGAACCCCATTCTCTGCAAAAACAGTACTTGCTCTTATCCCTGAGCCATCTCTCCAGCCTCTACATTTCTTTTTTATTGGAAAGAGTTTATTTAAGTGTCCATCCCCCCAGGCATGATAGTGCACGCCTTTAATCCCAGCACTCAGGAGGCAGAGACAGTTGGATTTCTGTGAGTTTGGAGGCCAGCCTGGTCTACAAAGAGAGCCCAGGACAGCCAGGGCTACACAGAGAAACCCTGTCTCAAAAAACAAAAAGAAGAAGAAGAAGAAGAAGAAGAAGAAGAAGAAGAAGAAGAAGAAGAAGAAGAAGAAGAAGAAAGGGCCAGGCATGGTGGTACACACCTTTAGTCTAGCACTCAGGAGGCAGAGGCAGACTAATCTCTGAGTTTGAGGCTAGCCTGATCTACAGAGTGAGTTCTAAGACAGCCAGAGCTACATAGAGAAACCCTGTCTTTTTTTTTTTTTTCAAGACAGGGTTTCTCTATGTAGCCTTGGCCATCCTGGACTCACTTTGTAGACCAGGCTGGCCTTGAACTCACAGCGATCCGCCTGCCTCTGCCTCCCGAGTGCTGGGATTAAAGGCATGCGCCACCACGCCCGGCTAAGA
The DNA here is from genome assembly GCF_903995435.1 of Acomys russatus. NCBI lineage: Eukaryota > Metazoa > Chordata > Mammalia > Rodentia > Muridae > Acomys > Acomys russatus. The sequence goes on from NC_067158.1 coordinate 53,185,755, forward strand.
AACCCTGTCTTGAAAAACAAAAACAGAACAAAAAAAGGAAAGAAGGAAGGAAAGGTGAACCAAAAGAGCCAAGTCAACAACACATTGCCATATCTACCAACACAATGTGTTCAGAAGCTTGTCTCAGATCTATACACTATGGAGAATTGATTAGCTTTAGCCATGAAGGCTGGGTCTCTCTTACCTCACTGAAGTTAATTGGATTTCATCAGGAGAACCTGATGGTCCTTGCCTAGTTGGTTTGGCTCAGTTTGCAGCAGGTCCCTAGAAATGCAATATGTGCACATTAAATTTTATAAACACTGTCAACACTCTCTGAAAGACCTATTGGTCTTTCTTTCTTTCTTTCTTTCTTTCTTTTTTGGTTTTTCGAGACAGGGTTTCTCTGTTAGCCTTGGCTGGTCTTTCTATTGCAAGTGTTTGGGGCCTAAAGAAATGGCTCAGCAGTTAAGAACACTGGCTGCTCTTCCAGATGTCCTAAGTTCAATTCTCAGCACTTACATGGTGACGCATAACCATCTGTAATGGGATCTGACTCCTTCTTCTGGTGTGCATGAAGACAGAACACTCATGTACATAAAATGCGTAAATAACTGTTTGAGAGTGACTTTTCTTGTACCTTTCCCTTAGGCCACTTTCTTTTCTTTTCTTTTCTTTTTTTTTTTTTTTTTTTTTGTTTTTTTTTTTTTTTGGTTTTTCGAGACAGGGTTTCTCTGTGTAGCCTTGGCTGTCCTAGACTCACTTTGTAGACCAGGCTGGCCTTGAACTCACAGAGATCCGCCTGCCTCTGCCTCCCGAGTGCTGGGATTAAAGGCATGCGCCACCAGTGCCCGGCTAAGTCACTTTCTTAAATTGTTTATAGTAAAGACTTTTATTTTTAGTTATGTACACATATGCATCCCTGCAGGGGTGTGTGCATGTGAACGCCAGTGCCTGCAAAGGCTCGAGCATCAGATCACTGGGAGCTGGAGTGGCAGAGAGTTGTGAGCTGCCTGGTTCGGGTGCTAGGAATCAAACTGAGGTCCTACAGAAGAGCAGGAAGCACTCTGAACAGCTAAATCGTCTCTCCAGCCACCCCCTCCCCCATTTTTGTCATTTTGCCTATCTTTATCCATTCCAAAACCATAAGTAGTAAAGTAGTGAAAATAACTATAATGTATTGAGCAATGTACCATGTAGTGTTTTACAAACCCGCTTCATTTAGTTCTGATAATACTGTCCGCTAACTATGAGCCAGTCCAGGTGGGAGAAGCTCAGAGAGGGCGGATCACTAGGTACAGGCACAAACAACCAGCACCTGACAGAGCTGTGAACAAAGGTAGCTTGTTTTGTCTTTAGGAACTGAGGCAAAGGGGACAGACTTCATGAAAAGGGTTTTTATTGAGTAGGATTTTTAAAAAAGATTTGTGTGTGTGTGTATTGTGTGTGTGTGTGTGTGCGCGTACATATGTGCAAGTCCCATTGAAGGTCGGAAGAAGAAGTCAGATTCCCTGGAGCTGGAGTTACAGGAAGTTGTAAACTGGCCCACGTGGGTGCCAGGAACTGAGTTCAGATCCTTTGCATGAGCAGCAGTCACTTTTAACTGCTAAACCATGTCTCCAATCTCCATACCATATTATTTTTTTTTCCACCCCATATGGGCTAGGGAGTGGGGTGGGTGGTGAGGGGGTGGAGGGGGTGGATTTGGGGGGAGTGCTCACTTTCAGTCCTAGCGTTTGGGAGGCAGAGCCAGGTGGATCTCTGTGAATTTGAGGCTAGCCTCATGTGTAGTGAGTTTCAGGCCAGTCAGGTCTATACATATGGTTAGACCCTATTTAAAATGAAACAAAGCCTTTAAAAACCACATGAGGCCAGTAAAATGGGTCAGCAGGCAAAAGTGTTCATCTCACAGGCCTGTGACCCGTGACTGATCCCAGGAATGCATGGTGGAAGGACATGACTGGCTCCTGCAACCTTGGGGAAGGGTCAGAGGTCAACAGTGCACATGCTAGATCTCAGTGAGAAAACCAATGAGCTTCCATCGCTAGTCGCAGGCTCTGGTGGGCAGGTTCCCCTCCTCAGTTAATGTTTGCCTTCGTGATTCACAGAAACTGTGTGTGTGTGTGTGTGTGTGTGATGTGTCTGTGTTTGTGTGTGGTGTGTGTATGTGTGTATGTGTGTGTGGTATGTGTGTGTGGGTGGTGTGTGTGTGTGGGGGGGTGGGTGGTGTGGGGGGGTGGGTGGATGGTGTGTATGTGTGTGTGTGTGGTGTGTGTGTATGTGTGGGTGGTGTGTGTGGGTGGGTGGGTGGGTGGTGTGTGTGTGTGTGTGCGTTATGTGTGTGTGGGTGTGTGGGTGGTGTGTGGGGGGGTGGGTGGGTGGTGTGTGTGTGTGTGTGTGGTGTGTGCATGTGTGTGTGTGGGGGGTGTGTGTGGGGGGGGTGGGTGGATGGTGTGTGTGTGTGGTGTGTGTATGTGTGTATGTGTGTATGTGTGGGTGGTGTGTGTGAGGGGGTGGGTGGTGTGTGTGTGTGTGTGGTGTGTGTGTGTGGGTGTATGTGTGGTGTGTGTGTGTGGGTGTGTGGTGTGTGTGGGTGTGTGGTGTGTGTGTGTGGGTGTGTGGGTGGTGTGTGTGTGTGGGTGTGTGGGGGTGGGTGTGTGGTGTGTGTGTGTGTGTGTGTGTGTGTGTGTGTGTGTGTGTGTGTGTGGTGTGTATGAGCCAAGCATTGCACATCTTATTTAAAACTGGTCCGAGTTGAGAGTGCAAAGGGGAGAGCAGCCTGCGTGTTTGTCTGGGGAAGACAGTGACAGCACTCGGGGAAAGGTGGCCTCAGTTGCTGTCATTTCTCAGAATGCCAAAAGACATCGACATATGGCAGCTCACAGGTCATCAAGGCAGCTCTGGAGACAATGAATTCAGAGACCTGGGATGTCCCTTGTGTTTCCTCCTTTCCTCTTCTATGACCCTGCCCCCATCGGCTTACCACTGTGGGTGCAGAGCCATGGCTGAGAGGTCTTGGTGGCTGGATTTCTTTTATGGGCCTCAGATGCAGTTGGTCATCAGCCAGGTGTGCGGCCACATGGGGTCAGAGGTGGATTTCCTGTGAAGATGCTGAGCCTGCAGCTTCATGGGCCTTTCCACACCCTGGGAGGGGCCTCGTACTTCACAGGGATGGTTAACGATATTTTAACTACTTGCTTCTTCCTCTCCGACTTCCCTTCATGTTAATGGGCCTGGAGCAGCTGTGGGCACTTTTGGGGGGAGAGGGGGTTCACCTAGAGGAATATTAACTAGGATGTGTCATTTAGTTTGGGCTAAGTAGGCTTTAGTCACATGTTTTGTGTCATTTCCAGGGTGTGTTTTGTCAGTTTGTCCCACTGTGGGAACACAGCCAAGAATCCTTTTATCCGCACCCCCCCCCCCAACTCTGCTGCCTGCACCTGACAAGAGGACCTGGGGTTGTGTCACAATAAGAGTCTATCCTTCAAGGATGGAATTTCAGGGTAAAAGTTCTTAGAAATCCTACTAACCATGTCAGATAACTAGGGACTGCTATTGTGGGAATTTGCTTGCTTTTAGAAGTCTTGCATTTTTTGTTTGTTTGTTTGTTTGTTTGTTTAAATTTATTCCCAATTCATCATCCACAAAGGTAGCTGATCAATTCTGCACTCTTGTTGATTTATTTTTCTTCTTCTTCTTCTTCTTCTTCTTCTTCTTCTTCTTCTTCTTCTTCTTTGATCATTTTTCCTCTCTATTACCGGTGTTTTGGAGGATGGACTCTTTGTTTGTTTGTTTGTTTCTGTTTCTTTTTAGACAGGGTTTCTCGGTGTAGCCTTGGCTGTCCTAGACTCACTTTGTAGACCAGGCTAGCCTCGAACTCACAAAGATCCACCTGCCTCTGCCTCTGCCTCTGCCTCTGGTATGCTTGGATTAAAAGGCATTCATCACCCAGCCTGGCCTTTCTAACTTCTTTCTAGTACAGCTCTATAGAGCAGGCAAAAAAATCTCTTTCCTTTTGTCCCTTTAGGTTCTGGTTGGCATTTATGTTTGTTTGGCTGAGAATGGCTCCCATAGACTTATTTGTTTGAATGCTTGAGTCCCAGTTGGTGGAACTGCTCAGGAAAGATTAGGAGGTGTGCCTTTGCTGTAGGAGTTAGGGGGTGTGCCTTTGCTGTAGGAGTTATGCCATGGTGAGATCATCTTTGAGGTTCCAAAATCCCATGCCATTCCAAGTTATCTCTCTCTTGTGTTTGTGAGTTAAGGCGTGAGTTCTCAGCTACTGCTTGACAGCGCCATGTTTGGCCACCCCCTACCTATATGTTCCCTGCCATGGCGGCCATGTTTTGTTCACCACCAGGCGGTTGCCTGGGTTCCACTTCCAATGGGGCAGTCCAAGTGCTGCTTGCTTCCGGACAAGAACAGAGAGACGCTGAAATCAAAGGTCCCATTTCTCACTCAGGGGCGCCTTAGAGCACTCAGGGTGAGGCCTGTGTGCTAGGTGAGGTTCCTGGTCTCACTGCGGGAAATGGAACTGAGTTTTCCACGGAGTGTTACAATCAGTTCTTTTGGAATATGATTGCTAGCCGGGCATGGTGGCGCACGCCTTTAACCCAGCACTTGGGAAGCAGAGGCAGGCAGATCGCTGTGAGTTCGAGGCCAGCCTGGTCTATAAAGTGAGTCCAGAACAGCCAAGGATACGTTGAGAAACCCTGTCTCAAAAAACAAAAACAAACAAACAACCCCCCCCCCAAATATCCCCATTTTTATTGGAAAAGGATAAAACATTGACCATGTTTAGTGGAAAGTCCAGCATCCTTCTAATTCACAGCTTCTTAAACTGCAACTGTGACTGAATGCGGGAGTGCGAACACTTTGGTGGCAGTAAAAGGCTTTTGAATTTTCAAGGACCAAAAACTTAACTGAAAATCAAACACACAGTGAACCTGACGGTCTCTGGAAGGCCTTGCCTTTGCTGCCTCCCGTGACTTCATTGCAGCCTTGGCTCTGAACACACTACACTGTATGCACTTGCACTGCTATTACAGTGTGGCCGCATGTGGCTGCTAAGCAGTGACTGAAACAGCTGGGCTCAGACTGGAGACTGCTGTCTGTTATGTATATTACGAACTGCACGGTTTTAACTGTGTATGGGTAGCTCTCTGTCCTTGTGGAAACATAAAAGTTTAATTACAGAAAGCAAGGACTTTTTTTTTTTTTTTTTTTTTTTTTTTAGAGACAGGGTTTCTCTGTGTAGCCTTGGCTGTCCTGGACTCGCTTTGTAGACCAGGCTGGCCTCGAACTCACAGCGATCCACCTGCCTCTGCCTCCCAAGTGCTGAGATTAAAGGCATGCGCCACCATTGCCCGGCCCACTTTAAGGTTTCAAATGCTCAAGCCAAGCCCAGTGTCTCTCTTATCCTCTAGTACCATGTCTGTCTTCTTTCTGCCATGCTTTCCACCATGACAGTAATAGACTAAGCCTCTGAACTGGAGGCCAGCCCCAATCGCATGTTTTCCTTTATAACAGTTACCATGGTCATGGTGTCTGTTTACAGCAATAGAAAAACTATCAGTGAGTCCTTGTCTAAAATAAACAAACAAACAAACAAATAAACAGAACTTCACATTGGTGTGTGAATGGGATAGAGTGTGTGGATGGGTGGGTATGTGTTCTTTTAAAGAAAGTAAATCCCAAATCACTTGCTTTTTTCAGTGAAGACTCAGAAGCCAGATGCTGGGGTGAAAACTTGCTAGCTTAGAGGGGCAGAGAAAGTACCAGCTGACCTTCCTGCTTAGCTCCAGTCCCAAAGGAAAAAACCAAAAGCTTGCTAGCTCAGCTGACAGCCCAAGAGGAGAAAGCCAAAAAACAAAAAACAAAACAAAACAAGAAACCCTAAATGCCAAAGAGCTTGCCAACTCAAAACTCAAATGCCCTTCTTATCCACGCTGTCTTAAATACCCTTCAGCTCAAAGTCCCTCCTACTCTTTACTCCCTGTCAGCTGGTTTCTTGCTCCATCTCTTGATCTGGGTTAACTTTATCAAATCTTGTGTACAAAGCTTTTGAATTAAAGGTGTGTGCTAGGGCTACTGAACCACACCATAATCACCTGGTTACAATAAACAGAACATTCTTGTATTAGAGGTGTGTGTGTTAGGGCTGAACCACACTGAACAAGAGACAGGTGTATGCAGCTCTCCATGTCCCCGTTCACAAAGGAATCAAACATCCTGCAGCATGTACATGTGAGTGGTGGGTGGCCATGCTTGTGCCGCTAACACACTCTGGGTCAGAGAACAACTTACAGGCACTAGTTCTCTCCTTCCACCCTGTGGGACCAGAGGATGCAGCTCAGGTAGTCAGACATTGAGCCATCTCACTGGCCCAAAATGTTTGGTTTTTAAATTGCTGTTTGAGTTACTGACCTGGGTTTTATCTTTAAAAAAAAAAAAAAAAAAAAAAAAAAAAATCATCAAATGAGGGCAGGGCAGGGCATGGCGGCACATGCCTTTAATCCCAGCACTGAGGAAGCAGAGGCAGGCAGATCCCTGGCTGTGAGTTCAAGGCCAGCTTGGTCTTCAAAGTGAGTCCAGAATAGCCAGGGTGACACAGAGAAACCCTGTCTCAAAAAAACAAAACAAAACAAACAAACAAAAAAAAAAACAAACAAAAAACAAACCCGTCAAAATCAAAACCAAAGCCCCAGGGCTGGAGAGATGGCTCAGAGGTCAAGAGTGCTGTCAGCTCTTCCAAAGGTCCTGAGTTCAATTCCCATCAACCACATGGTGGCTCACAACCATCTATAATGAGATCTGGTGCCCTCTTCTGGCCTGCAGGCACACATGCAGGCAGAATACTGTAAACATAATAAATAAATACATCTCTTCAAAAACAAAAAACAAACAAACAAACAAAAACCCAAACCAAACAAACAAAAACAAAAAAATCATTAAACTAATTTTAACTTGGGGTTAGGAAAGATTTTCCAGCAGTTTTTAAACTGACTCTAAGCATGCTTCCATTTTTACACTGTATATGCATGTAAAGGGGAATTCTTAGCATTAATGGATCTAAACCAAAATATCAACCAACTCAAAAATGTTGAAGATGCTTTGTGCTATGCAGTACCAAATACTCAGACAAGATTGAATTATTATGTAAAAATAAATAGGTACATGTATCTTGCTAATATGAAAAATTACTTTTCGTGGGTTTGTTTTTCCAGACAATGTTTCTCTATGTAGCCTTGGCTGTCCTGGACTTACTCTGTACACCAGGCTGGCCTCAGATTCAAAACAATTGCCTGCTTCTGCCTCCCTGAGTGCTATGATTCCATGCATGCACCACAGCGCCCAGTTTACACTCATCTTTCATAAGTGGTAAAATTACACATAGACCAAAAAATTGTTTTAGAATATGTCTATGATTTATTTTCAGTCAAGGCTTAAATTGTATACATATTTTATATATTTGTATATCTAGGGTTGCATAAACATTTCTCCAGCTAAAGGGGTTGCTGGGGATGGGGCACAGCTGATGAGGAATTCCTGTACTCACTCAAGCCAGGGAACTGCTCAGCTTGCTGCCCTGGGGGCAGCGAAGGTTGGATGGCAGCCTTTGCCAGGCAGAGTGGAGGAGTGGAGGAGGGCGAGGATTAGTGTTTCTCACAGATAGCAAGAAAAGGAACGCTTAAGCTGAGCTTGCCCTGTGCTGTTGCCAAATTCACCAGCCAGGTTAGCCCTTTCTCCATAGTCACCAAAGAAGGTGAGAGGAACAGGGCGGCCACTGATGCCACACACAGGCGGGGGGGGGGGGGGGGGGGGGGGGGGGGGGAAGAAACCCCAACGTGAGAAAGCAGGGGAGCAGGGGCAAAGAATGCTCATGGTCCCAAATACTCCTTTTAAATTTGTATGGGGATATGACATTCATGTGTGGTTTGTGTCTTAAAGCAAAAACAACACGCGCGCGCACGCACACACACACACATACACACCCACACGCACACACACACATTAACCAAACAAGAAAAAAATACATGAAAGTAGAAAGAAGTGATTTCTACTTCTGTGTAGGATGCAGGAGCCTTTAGCAAGGCAGAATTTCTGCCAAGAGAAACCGGAAAAACCAGGTTTAATTGGGGAAAGAAAAAAAAAAAGCTTTCAAAATCGCCATGGAGCTGGGCGAAGCAATAAGCTCAGGAGGGGCTGAGGTGCAGAGAAGGGAAAGCTGAAGCCTGAGTGGCTGGCTGGCTGGCTGCCACTTTGCTTCCGGGCCAGCAGATCCGCTGATGGGCTGGGAGTGGGAGGCTGCCCCGCTGTAGGCATTGTCACAGCCGTGCCGTGGCACACGGGACTGTTGAAAATTAAATGGCAACGCTACTTGGGTTTTCATGTCTCTCCCTCTAGGGTATAAAATCTAACATGTGGCAGAGCCCGTCTGTCTTTTCACTGCTGTATTCCAGCCGCGCACTTGGCACACACCAGGCACGTAGGAATATCTGTCGGGTTGAATCAAAATGGATCTAGTTGAAAGAGTGGATGGTCTTGGCTGCGGATTCCTAAAGCACCTCAATCCGCCCCTGGAGGCTCAGCTCTGTTAGAACTTTGCCCTCCTGGTGTAGCTGTAATACCTCCAGGGGTTGGAAGTGGGTGGAGCCGGACGGTCTAGCTCAAACTCTAACTCGCAGGCCACACCCAAGCCATTATTACCCCAGGAGCCCTTGGAGTCTCTAAGCACAAAAGAACCTAAGGCCTTCAAGGAAAGAGTCTGAGACTGTTCTGGGAACCTTGCGGGTCATCCAGTCTGTTTCCCTCTTCCCATTTCACTATCTTTCCAACATCTGGAAGGTCTCTCAAGTCCACCTGCGCTCCCACACCTACCGCGAGATTCCGAGGCCAGGCTTGCCCACTTTCACTCCCGTGACTAGGCCTCTGGCCACTCTCCCGATTCTCAGTGTCCACGGAACCCCTTGCCGGAGTCCCCTGTAGGTTCTCATTTGCAGGATGCACTGAGGACTCAACTTTGGTGGGGGGATATATATATATATATGTATATATATGTATATATATGTATATATATGTATATATGTATATATATACATATATATATATATATATATATTTTTTTTCCAGATAGAAAAAGCCCAAAACTAAAGCCCCCAGAGCTGGGATCCACTCCTAGTCTTGCTGCACGGTCTTAGGCCATCTGTTTTCTAATGGACTGAGTCAGTTATTTTTGGCTCAAGTCCAGGCGAGCACCGGCAGACAGCAAGCTCAGACAGTCAGGCCCAGGAAGACTGATCCGTGTGATCAACATTTATACATGGCTTAAAACCCTTTGGGTGACAATAGGAGTGGGTGTGGGGTGGCCATGGGTGTGGGCTAGCATGGAACCCTAAAAAGTGACATGGGAGCTTCACACCCTCCTTGTGGTGTTTCTCCAACCCAAGAAGGTTTCAAGAAGAGGTATTGAGTTGGCTGCCGGACCATGCAGTAGAGGTTTTGTTGTTGTCATTGTTTTAAAATATTGTAAATGATCTTGTGTTTGAAGGAACGTTATGATTTTGGGTTGAAACACATCTGTGCCTCTCCTGGGTGCACGTGGCTCATGGGCTTGCAGTTCGGACACATCTGAGGCATTACCTAGAGAGGGTGAATGGCTCAAGTCTCTACAGAGGCTTCCCTGTACCATGGCTGTCCTAAGCCCTCTACACCCGACGGCCCATTTAACCCACCCAACAAACCTATGGGATGCGTTTCTGTCTCTCTTTGGGCTTTATTCCACGTGAGTGTGTCGTGGCGGCGAGTTAGAAGGCAGGGAAGCATTTTCTGGCTGCCAGTTCAGACTCGTCTCTTCCCAGAATCCCAGCAGGGCATCAACAGTCTCCAAAATAACATTCTCTTCGATGGTTGATCGTGGTCACTCAATCCTAGATGGATCCAGGCCCAGCCCCAAGCTTGGATGCAAGGTGCATATTAATTAAGCCAGGTGTGGTGGTGCACACCTTTAATCCCAGCACTCAGGAGGCAGAGGCAGGTGGATCACTGTGAATTCGAGGCCAGCCTAGTCTACAAAGCAAGTCCAGAACAGCCAAGACTAATATAGAGAGACCTGGTCTCGAAAAAACAAAACAACAACAACAAACTCCCAGCCAATTCACCAAGGTCACAAAGATAGTGAATATGGGTGTCAAGACTCCCACAAAGCCTCTCACGGGTGGGGGCTTACTTCTTACCATGACAGAAAGCTACAGAGGGACAGAAATGTTGAGGGGAGTAAGTTCTTGGTGTGCTATTGTGTTATTACGTTCGGCAAGCGAGGGAGGAGAGGGTCTTGGTGACTCTCTGCCATAGAGCCAGACCTCAGCAGACACCACCCCCCACTTCCCCACAGTCAGACCTGGGCCACCAGGTTCCTGGCTTGTTGCTTGGCAGCTTTCTTCAAGGCCTGGCCTGGGCAGCCACACCCAGCATTCTCACCACACCCTGCAATTCTTGCCACCCAGAAGTTCTTGCCACACCCTGCCTGCTCCCGGAAGGTAAACAGGCCCTGCAAAGAAGGACTGCATTGTGTGCTTGCCCTCTTGGCCTTGGCTCTGGAGGCCGTGAGAGGGGCTCTGACTTACAGTGGCTGCAGATGAATAAACAGTTCAGTCAGAATAGAGGCCCTCCTGAACTTCAACCGACCTCCAAGCTGTCAGTTCTGAGGGACAAATGTCCTGCACCTGCCCTCAGGAGACAGAACTCCCTGTGTTGCCCAGAAGGAGGGAGTTTGCACTTGGGAAAAAGGGAAGGAGGGGTATTATGTTCCCTGGAGAAGACTAAAGTTTGGTCATGTCACCCAGAGCAGAAGAAACTGCTGGGACATTAGTGAAGACCTCAGCAATGAGAGATGACAGAGTCCCTTTCCATGGAGACCTGGCCTGCACATGCACAGCAGCAAAGGCCCTCAGAGTGCTCGCTGTGCACTGGGCACTGAACCTCAGATCCTTACCTTATTTGTGGAATGGGCCCAGCCACGCTGAGGGTGGAGTTGACTGATTTCATTTCGCTAGTGAGGAAGCTGTGATCTGTAGTTGGCAAGCAGGGCCTGCTGCTGAGCCCATGAGAGGCAGGACTGGATTCTGAACCCAGACATTTCCCTCTGAGTTAATGTTGCACCCACTTTCTTATGTCACAGGACACACAGAGAAGGTGTCATTTGGGAGTGTCGTTATCCATTTTTGTCTGCTGCAATAAAATGTCACAAAGTTAGACTTTTTTTTTTACAGACAACAGAAACACATTGCTAAGAGTTCTGGTCATGGGGGTGTGGGGGGGCATCTAGCTGTGGTTCTTCTAGCAAGAAGGGCGGGGCTTTTACAGGGCACTAGTGTCACCTCATGGCTTTCATATACCGGCTTCATGAGACACAAATAAACCATAAGAGAGAGATTGCTGAAGGTTCCCCAAACTTGTCAGGTCTCCTCAGTCTGGCAGGACCATGTGTAGAAGGTAGGAGGAACTTTTGTATACCCTGGAAGGATCTTGGTCTAATTGTCCTAAAAGTTCCTGAGTGGCACAAGTCTTTAATCCCAGCACTTGGAAGGCAGAAGCATGCAGATCTCTGAGTTCGAGGCCAGCTTGGTCTACAGACCGAGTGCTAAGGCTATACAAAGAAACCCTGTCTTGAAGTTTAAAAAAGGGGAGGGGGGCCGGATAGGTGGCTCGGGGGTTGAGAGCACTGGCTGTTCTTGAAGAAGACCCTAGTTCAATTCCCAGCACCCACATGGCAGCTTGTATTACCTGTAACTTCAGTTTTAGACCTGGCACCCTCATACAAACATGCATGCAGGTAAAGCACCGACGAACACAAAATAAAAATGGACTTTATGTACACACACACACACACACACACACACACACACACACACACACACAGGTACTCGTTGTTAACTGTGTGTACTGAAAGTGTAAAGAAATGCAAAGACAGCTGGGTGTGGTGGAGCACAACTGTAATCCCAGCACTCAGGAGGCAGAGGCAGGTGGATTGCTGTGAGTTCCAGCCCAGCTTGGTCTACAAAGCAAGTTCAAGACAGCTAAGGGTACACAGAGAAATCCTGTCTTAAAAACAAAAAAAGTACAAAAAGCGAAAGGAAAAAGAAATGCAAAGACTTCCTCATAGAGACTCCTCATAGATGCAAGAGGCAGTGAGAGCTGTGGAGGCGTGGCCTTCCTGGACTATCCCCTCTGAAGTAATTTCCTGCAAAGGATATGACAAACATCACTAGACGGAAAACTCCCCATCATGAAGGGTCAATACAGTGAGTGTGGCCAGGCTGAACCCGTAAACTTTACACGGCAGGAGGCTGCAGTCGAGGTAAGTCAACGGTGAGCAGGCTTTCCCACTGTAGTGAGGGAAATCTCACGCGTTTGGCCGTAAGCCTGGTCTGTTAGCCTCCTTGGTTATCAGAGCCCCTTTTGTAAGGCCTCCAAGAAATGTGTTGGAACATTCAAGTACTTTTTCCCATGTACTGGCTCTTTCCTCCAATTAGTACACTCGAAATATTTAAAAAAGAATGGACAAAGGCATAAGATCCGGGTTTTTCTCTAGCGGGAACCCAGATAATTTAAGCCATGAGCGCCCCCTGCTGGAGATTCAGGAAGAAACAAGGCCTCTAGCAAGAGTTTGCGAAGGTCGTCGCTTTCGTGGCTTGGCTGTCTGGTAAGGACACTGTAGCTTAGCAAGGAAGACGCTGGGGCTGTCCCCACATCAAACCCAGCTTCTGTGCGACCTTACGTTATTGAATCTCAGTGTTTATCATCCTCGTTTGAAAGACTGGGATGAAAATGAGAGCCTCCATCCCAGAACACCTATGGGATGTGAGTGAAAGAACGACCATCTCAAGCACTAAATGAAGGACCGTGTCGACCCAGGGACAGGAGTGAGTTCATGTTATGAATGGCACCTTCACAGTTTGCGTGACTAACAGCATCTGAAAGAAATCTTTCTTCTCCTGTCTGAAGCCCACGGGTCACTCTCGTGGCCATGAGGAATTCTAACGATTTAGGAGTCATTAATAGGGAGATGCCGCTGAGCCGGCTATGGCAGAGGTAACAGAACACACAAATAATACTGTCCATTAACAGTCATCTGGTGATCAGCTGGGAACCACTCCTGCTTTGGTGTGTGTCATGGAGCTTTCCTGTAGTTTGAAAAGGATGGAAGAAATCCCTCGCCGCGCCGCCGCCGAGCCCCCCCCCCCCCCCCCCCCCCCCCGCCCCATCATGCCATTGCTATCAAAAAAACCCTTTCCCAAAGGTGCAAGGGAGAATAAACCTCGTCTCTCTCAGGCGATTCCAGCATTTGCTGAGTATCTCAGCTTCATCTCTGATGGTAAAATAAGGCCCGGGCAGCCTTTCATTTCTAAATTGAGGAAGTTGGCTATAGCTTCGTTTCTGAGGAAGCAGCAGTTAATCGCAAGCAGACAGTTCTTGGGAAACCAGGGATTATGAGTGCACATTCTCACACATGAAGTACTTAGGCACACACGATACTTGTGTCTGCACACCTGTACACATTTAGATTGCTTTTGTTTGTTTGCTTGTTTTTTTCTTTTTGAGACAGGGTTTCTCTGTGTAGCCTCGGCTGTCCTGGACTCACTTTGTAGATCAGGCTGGCCTTGAACTCACAGAGATCCACCTGCCTCTGCCCCCTCAGTGCTGGGATTACAGGCATGTGCCACTGTGCCCGGCATTAGATTCCATTTTAAAGTGTGCAGATATATATACACTTAGAAATCTGAAGATGACTTATAGGTATTTGTGTCCCTTTGGGTCAAATTTTGGTGCTTGTGGGGGAGGGGAGTAGACACAGAAAAGATTTCAGTGTTACCTGAGCACTGCGTTCTGATAAGGCTGGAGGAACGGCAAGGCAGGCCTTAGGAAGGCAGGTGACATGATATTATACAGAAACATGCAGCAGGCAGACAGGTCCAAAAGGTGGTGTGGCAGGAAAAGCTTTTCATCGTTTTGCATGGAAGAGCTGTACTTAGATGTGCCAGACCTTTCCTAACCCTGCGATGTGGCATCTGTGACATTCCGAAAGCCAGCACTCTATGCCCCACCCTCACCAGAGTGCTCACTGCCCTCTCCATTCGCGACTTGCTGGGGTAAAAGGTTTCATGAGAGAGTCAGGGGGAGGAGAGGGGGCCTCTTCTGCCGGTTTCACCTTTCCAGACCTTAGCATGGTGTCTGCCACAATCGGCATGTGGTAAGTATTGATCACAAGGGCATACGGATGGACAGACAGACACAGATGGGCATGTGCATACATGAAGAAGTAAAGGAATGGGAGGGTGTAACAAAAATATTTTTTAAAAATTGAGATATAATATGAATAAATTAATAAAATATATTTTTTTAAAAAGGAATGGGAGGGTGGATGGAGGGAAGAAGTGGGGACCTGTGAGCCGGGTCTTGGTTTCGTTGCTGCTGCTGCCGCCGCCGCTGCTGCTGCTGTGATCAAGTGCGTTGACAAAAGCAACTTAAGGGAAGAAGGGCTTGTGTCTGCTCACAGTTCAAGGGTTCCAAGGAAGTCAAGACAGAGAGGGGCCAAACCACTGCTTCTTGGCCCCTTGTTTCCATGTGTGCAGTCCAGAAATCCCTGCCCAGGGACTTGTCCTGTCTACAATTAATATGGGTCTTCTCACACCCTCCAGGGCACGCCCCGCGGCTCATCTCCCAGGCGACTCCAGGTGCCATCAACAGCGGGATGATTAGCGCTAGCCACCGCAGCTAGGTCGGGAACTGGGCATTCTTCCCAGCTGAAGCGGTCCGAGGGGCAGAGCAAGGGCGTGTGGCATGGTATCTGCTCCTATTTGCCTTCTGGCAGAGAGAAGGACCTATGGTAATAGCATTCCGGGGTTAGTGTCCTGTGTCAGAGAGGCTTTGCTGGCTCTGCGGAAGGGTCACCTGGCTGACAAAATAGTCTCAGAGAGTCAGGTGGGAAGTCACTGTGGAAGCCACTCAGCGGTGGTTTTAAAAATTCTAACCCTATTGCTGTGTTGTGGATTGGATATGGGTCCCCCCAGCGGGCCACGGGTCTAAGGTTTGGTCTTCAGGATAAATGTGGCGCTATTGGGATGTGATGGGACTTTAAGAAGTTGGACCCAGCGGGAGTTTTTGAGTCACTGGGGTATGCCCAACCTTTCCCTTCTCTGCCTTACTATCAGATGCTCTGCCATGCACCCACATCATGATGTACCTAACGCCTCATCCCTGGCCCAAAAGCAATGATGTCTACTGATTATGGACCAGAACCTCAAAAAAATGAGCCAAATGCACCTTTTCTCTTCGTGAGTAGCTATCCCAGACAGTTGCTATAGTAACACAAAGCTGACTGGAACTGCGGGGTAGGCATTTCCCTCTCCGGTTCCAACTTTATGTGCCCTTGTGAGGTCAGCATGATCATTTTACAGATCAGAAGACTGCATCTCAGAGACACGATGGGGCCTTCAGTGAGTGGTAGAGCCAGGATTCAAACCAGCGCGGCTGGCTTCAGTGTTCCGCTGTGGTTACTAGGAATGCAGCAAAGCCAAAAGCCAAAGGGAGGAAAGTCTGTTTGCAGGGTAACAAAGACAGTTGTTGCTGTGGCAAACATTGCCCCAACAATGAGAATCCATTTCTCTCTCTAATGCACGTGCCACAGAATCCCTGATGCGCTGATAGCTCCAGACAAGCCCGCCCTCTACAACCTGGACTCCCTGCACCTGCAGCTCAGCAGCTTCAGTACGCGATTCCCAGCCACTGCACTCATCTGCTTCAAGCTGGCAACAAGAAGAGGTCAGGGCCAGGTGGTGGTGGCGCTCGCCTTTAACCCCAGCACTCAGGAGGCAGAGGCAGGTGGATCACTGTGAGTTCGAGGCCAGCCTGGTCTACAATGCAAGTCCAGGACAGCCAAGGCTACACAGAGAAACCCTGTCTTGAAAAACAATAAAAGAAGAAGAAGAAGAAGAAGAAGAAGAAGAAGAAGAAGAAGAAGAAGAAGAAGAAGAAGAAGAAGAAGAAGAGGCCTCTGCAGACCAAACAGGCATAGCTTACCATCACCCTTTGCCTGGGACTCGGTGACTTAGCCAATACTTTCCAGTGGACATAGGTTCAAGAGAGGCTGCAAAATAGAATGGAGCCCTATCTATGCCCAGAAAAAGAGAGCAATAGGTTGAGTGAACTGGGACAGTCGCTGTTTGTCACAACCCATATCCAGCAAGAGGACCGAGCGCAAGCGCAGGGTAGATTCTTATTGGTAGTTCAGCAAGCTGCTGGAAGCCGAATCTGGAAGCTTTGTGCCTAGCCTCATCTAGTGGGAACTGGTTATTTTACCCACTTCTTTGGAGAACATGCATATATGTACCCATTTTAGACATAGAGGCAAAGGGAGCCATGACAACCAGCACAATAATCTCCACTGACTATCCACTGTGTCACATACTGCTCTACATTTTAGAGATCTGACCGCCAGTCCCACTTATTCCTAGGACTGAAGAGTTGTGGTGGTCTTGACTTGAAGTCAGCTTACATCTGAGCCCCGCCTCCCTTTCTGAAGCAGAGTCTAGCTATGTTCCAAGGCTCTCCGGAAACTTCAGGTCTTCCTGCCTCAGCTTTCCAAGTGTTGGAATCACAGTCACGGACCACCGTGCCCTTTCGATCTGAAACCTGAAGCTTCTCGCCTCTTTTGGCCTTGGTTGTGTCACTTGAACTTTCACAAGTCCTATTTTCTCCATGGAATAACAATTTCGCTTTCATGGAAAGCGAATTTCTGTGAGCTGAGTCCAGTGATATGTGCATGAACTTGATGGCCTTTCAAGATGGCTTCCTCTTCGCTCTAACTCAACTGTCAACCCTTGGTGATTGGCAACTTGAAAACAGTCATGTTTTGTCAGTGAGGACAGTAAGTTACTTAAACAGAAGGCAACAAAGGCAAAATGACAAAGTACGCTACTGAATTGGATGCACATCTCCAGAACTAAGGTCTTTCTATCATATGATCTTCTTTGAAAAGGAAGACCCAGCCAGTTGCTGGTGGCACATACCCTGAGTTCCAGCACTTGGGAGGCAGAGGAAGGCAGATTTCTGAGTTCAAGGCCAGCCTGGTCTACAGAGGGAGTCCAAGGGTACACAGAGAAACCCTGTCTCAAAAAACAAAACAAAACAAAAAAACAGGAAAAGAAAAGGCCCAAGGAGAATAATCTGCCAGTAAAACCCAGTATGTAAAAATCCAGGATAGAAAATCCTGTAACGACAGGCGAATCTGCAGCACATGTGCATTCATGTCCCAACCGACAATATTCCCTCCAATGACAGGCCACACCTATGTGTTGGTCTGAGGTATTTTGATGCTAATTAATAAAATGCACCTGGGCAGGGCAAATGAGATAGTCATAGCTAAGGTTCCCGGGCTTGGGGAGACAGAGAGAATCTTGGGAAGAAGAGAGACCTGAGGAGAAGAGAGGAGAAGGCTGCGCCATCATGGGTTAGATGGAAGAGAAGCACATGGCTGGCGTGGATGGAGGATTTGGCCCAAATAAAAAACATTAACAAGTATTTGGGATTATGGATGGAAGATAGCTTGATAGAAATGATTAGAAGCAGATGGCATGGGATTGGGGCAGGGATCCCATACCTGCCCCACTATGGGAGGTAGTTTAGAGGATTGATATCTGCCTTGCCCCAGGTTAACTAAGGATATTTTGAAATATAACAGGTGTCCGTGTCTTCACTGATTGCTAGAGGGTTAGAAAATACTGTTGTAATAATAATTATAGGCTTGATAATAAACGTTAGGCCATACTGGTAAGTTAACAACAACATAAATGATGGTGAACCCCATGAGGATGAATGACTTAGTGGTTCAGATTTTGTGTAAGCATATTCACACAATGGCAGACTTCCCCAACAACACACTCCCAGGACTCGTCCAGTCGTTAACCGACATGTGACTGCATTTGAAATCATGCAACACTGAATGCTTACAAGGGCTCATAAGAAATGGCAATTGTCCAAGTTACAGAACATTCAGAATCGCTTAGTCTCAAAGCTGCTCAGACAAATGCATTACAAACTGTGCCATTTCTGCCATAGGACAGGAATCCATCCCATGAGCTGTGCAGCTGCTCACCCAGACAATTGAGCTGTTATTAGGATCTAAAGTACCTTCCTATATTATAAAACTGTGTCATGTATTTATAACAAGTAGTGCAGAAGCTCACCAGACGCGATGCATTCATCTCAGATGTTAAGTGTCATAAAAATGTTCTGAGGACATCACAGCCATCATAATGCGATAGGCTTATAGTTTAGCAGATCAATTTTTCTGCACACCATGAGCAATCATACCTGGGAAATGAAATGTGCCATTAACAGATGGTTCTGAGCCATTGAGTGTGGATTTATGAGCTCTGAAACATTTGCTCATACTTTATTAATATAGGAAAAGTAGCTCTGAATCCCATGGGTGATCTCCAGCAATGCCTTCACAGCGTAAGGCTCACCAGCTTAAAAGATACTGCTCACTTCTCAGAACGCAAATATCCAAGGTGCTGAGCTCAGCTCCTCGCTAGAAGGGAACAAAAGGATAGTTTGATACACTTAGTTTTCATAAGTTGCCTCTTGAAATACTGAAGAAAATCAGTCTTTCCCAACTTGCAAGCCAGGGCTTAGGGCTGGCCTTCATGTCAAGGCAACGCAGCCCAGTGAGTGGTGCACCTCTCCACTTTCGCTCTGCCTTCCCTCTGACAGACAAACCAGAGACAAGTGGGAAGCACGACACAGCTAAGAGGAGAAGCTGCCAGTCATTAGGTGTTCTGGTGTGTCAGGCATAATTCTAGCCTTTGGTGTACTTTCTCTTTATCAATGCAGTGGTTCATGTGTTTAAACAAATGGTGACACTGAGGCACAGAAGCATTGAGTAACTGCTTGTCTAGATTGTCCATTAGGATGCAGCAGAAATGGTTGCATTCCCTGTCCCAATTGGCCTTGCCTTTGTGAATGGGTGGTCTCAGGAGCTGAGGAGCCGGGGAGCAGGGTCTCCAGCAGTGGCGAGTACAAAGGGTATAAACCATGAAGAACAGCTAGATTATGTAGCTGGGGTGGGAGGTGGGGAGCGGAAAAAGGAGGAGATACACCTAATTTGCATATGCGGACCTGATTGAAGGCAGGCAAACATTACCGATTTACTAATTCAGATTCCAAAGCATGCAGGAGTGGGCCAGGACGGTCCATTTAGAATAGCAGACTGCTGGTCACATGAGTTCTAAGAAGCCAGTTCGCTGGTGGGGAACAGAAGCTTAACTGGCTTTGTCATGATGTGGCCTTTGTCTCAATGGGGTTGAGTAGACCCAAGCCTGATTGGGTAGGAAGCGGCCCCACTCTCCCGCCATGCTTTCTGAGGCATGTCTGGGGTATGTGCCATGCTCTACCATGCCTCATCTGGCTCGGGAACCCACAAAAAGGCAACTCAGTTCGACATGACTCTGTAGGAGGTTCAAACTTCAGGCATCTGACCCTCACTTGTTTATGTATTTATTTTCTCTATGTAACAGCCCTGGCTGTCCTGGAACTCTTTGTAGACTACACTGACCTCAAACTCACAGAGATTTGCCTGCCTCTGCCTCCTGAGTGCTGGGGTTAAAGGCGTGCGCCACCACGCCTGGCCTGAGTTGTTTACTTTATAGCACAGTATAATTTGGTAAAAACTTCCCCGGTGATAGTTAACTTGATTCCCTATGCACAATAAAGCTTAAGACAGGACTAAATTGAAATTCTTCGTAAAGTACATGTGACATAGTGCAAAAGGTCAGCAGTTATTAAACACATCGGCTCTTACCCTTCTGAGTGAATAAGAGTGTTGAGGGCTGGTCTGGTGCTATGAATTTAATTATTAATTACTACCTCCCCCCAAGATCTGGTTACACCCCAGATGACCATATTCTCATGTACACCAAGTGATACTGTGCAACTTTGCCCTCTCCCCTCTGTTATCCCTAATTGGATAATAAAGTTGCTGACAGCATGGGCTGGGCAGAGTTGAGGCTCCCTGGGATTGGGGCTGGAGAGACCACAAGGCAGTAGGAGAAAGGGGGAGCAGGGGAGGTAGCAGGAGCCGGAGAGAAGGAAGTTAATATGGGGAGACTAGACCATGAGACCGTGGCCATGAGGACAGAGTGATGGAGCTGATCCAGCCCAGACAGGAGGACTTATTGGCAAATAAAGTGGGATGTGTAGCTGGGAGATAGCAAAATAGCTTAGAGGGTTGATATCTGCCCAGCTCTAGTACTTTAAGCTTATTAAATAAAGCATGGTTTCTCTGTGTCAATTATTCAGGAACTAGCCAGGGTAGAGAAGCATTCAAGAGTCTATTATCAATTAATATAACAAAACAGGTTATGTATCCCTTTCTTTGAAAAAACAGCCCTGTGTGTTTAACATTCTTTAGAGCTTATCTGGGTGCACACGGACCTCAGTGCCTCCCACAGCTGAGGCTCAACTGGAACTCTGCATCATCTTGAGCCCTGGTTCTCATCTCTTTCCTCCATTCCTGTCTCAATTCTGGGTGGCCCACATCACTCCAACCAGGGAGGACGTGAGGAAACAGAGCTGGGAGACCATCTAGACCAGTGGTTCTCTACCTGGGGATCGTGACCCCTTTGGGGGTCGAACAGCAGATATCCTGCATATCAGATACTTACTTTACAATTCACAACCGTAGCGAGATTACGGTTGTGAGGCAGCGACGAAATAATGTTATGGTTGCGGGGTCACCATAGCATGAGGAACTGTACTGAAGGGTTGCAGTGTTAGGAAGGGTGAGAACCGCAGGTCTAGAGGAAAAGACTCAAAGAAACTAGCAAATAAGACTGTCCTGTCCCCCCACCTCACCCCCCCCAAAAAACCAACAGCTGAGCAAGACCACCCGGAAGAGCAGTGCATCTGTTAGTAAGTGCCGGTCAACACCAACATATAAGCTCACAAATGCACAAATTACACATGTGACACACACAAACACCTACAAACACAAAGGCACACACACACACACACACACACACACACTACTAGCACACCTACAGACACAAATACTCTCCCACACACACACACTCCGCAATTCACTAACACAAATACACTCACCCAACGTATTCTTACACAAAACACACACACAAACTGACACACTCACACGTGTATGCACACATACAAACACACATTCTCACACACTCAGAAACTTACAAATATTTATAAACACGCAAACAAGCGCACATAAGCACACACAAACACATTCCCACAAGCATGCACAAACAGACTCTCACGTACATGCATGAGACAACACAAATGCACACACATACACACACACATTCATACACACTGTTGCACTAAAATGTAGCAGGCCACTTATGCTTCCTTATAGCCTGGTGACAGACTTCAGGGTGAGCATCAGGCAGAAGGCCAGCCAGCTTATAAATTAGCCGCAGGAGCCAAACGTCTGGCAAGGATCTCACCATTGAGGCCCTGGTGGATTCTGCCCTCCCCCACTTTGGTTCTCAGCACAGGAGGGGAAAAAAAAAAAAAAAAAAAAGCAATCCAGTCCCATGGCGGGGAATAGAAAGTGAGGATAGATTGAAACTAGTTAGATCGCCGATTCCCATTTTTGGAAAACTCCATCATCACCGGGCGAGCAGTGACTTTGCCAGCTCCTGGGTTTGTAATGAAAAGCCTTGGCTTCTGGCCTCAAGACGAGAGAAGGGACGGTGTTTTCATGAGCAGAACAGCTAACAGTCCCATTTTAGAGAGTGACTAAGAGCTAGGGTGCTTCTGGAAACACAGGGAGGGCGTGGGGTGGGGGTAGAGAGCAAGCCCAAATCTAGAGCACAGGACAGCTTTGGGGGAATTGACGCAGAGCCTGGGGAGGATGTCATCCGTGTTTGAGGAGATGCCAACAGAGATCTGTGGACGGTGACTTCCACTGGCCTACTGTTGGCAGCCACTGGTACAGACCCTGGGGTACTACTGGCCAGCCACATACCTTCTTAAGGTTGTCCTTGGTGTTCTTGAGAAAGACGTGGCTCTGCTGGGAACCTTCCACACACACTATTTGGTGGTCATGGGCTTGGGCCAGCTGCATGGAGATGGGGGCTTTGTCAGGGAAAGTTCCCCAGAATAAAATGGGGGGTAGAGGGGCACACATATCACTGTGGAATATTCCACAAGGTTGAATGCTAATGAGAACTTTATGGCTGTGGAGTGTTACAATTGGCACAGACCCAGTAGTAGCCCATTGCTCATCTCTGTAGTTGACTTACCTAGGTCCTCCTGACTCTAGCTCCATCACACCAAAAGCAAGTCATCCGCTATCATCTGAAACCTGGGGCGGAGGTCGCTGCCCTTGCCTGTAACCCACCTAGTTGATGTGTCATCAAGGTACTTGGTAGATGGCTTGATTCAGGACGGCCTTTGTTCTGTAACTAATGAAATCTCACGTGATTCCTTCCTTGGCAGAACAGGTTGCTATGTGGAGCAACCTAGACCCGTGTGTCTGGGTCATGGTAGCTCTCTGGGTCTGTGTCTGCATTAGCTCTGCATGGACAATCCCACCCAGGGAAGCAATGGCAGTTGTCAGAGAGGAGTCATGTCTCAGGACCAAGTAGTCAGCATTCCCTCACCGCTCAGCCAGGGTTGCGTTGAAAGCAGTCTGAGGCAGAGATAAAAGAAGCAAGCCTGGGCTATGGCTCACCTGTCTCAGCTTCCCCGCAGTTCTATTGGCTCCAGAAGACACTGGTGGGCACTGCTGATCTGGCTCCACCACTGCATTACAGAAAGGAGACACAGCCTGGGACACCCAAGGGAATCACCCAGGACCACTCAAACTTGGGGTTTGTTCAGACTGTGCAAAGCACCCGAATGTTTTCCTTTGAGACACATGCACACCTTTGGGGTGCAGAGAGAAAGCAGGCAGATGTCACTTCCTTTCATAAGTCACCCCGTTAAGGAGGCTCTGTTCTCCCAGATTCTATGGCCTGAAATCCACTCATTTCTTCCAGACGAGAGATGCAAAGGGGGTGAATGAATGAGTGATAGAAGCTTTTAATTTGTTTTTAATTACCCGGGCGCTGGTAACCTTCCCAAAGGCCCTTCACAGAGAAGTGGTTGTATTTTTCCACTTATTAACCTCATTCTCTGGGCTGAGAAAGGAATCCCCCATTTCTCAAAACCTCTCCCCTTCATTCTTGCAATTTCTTCTTTCGCAAAAGTAATGTGTGTAAAATGAGAGGCAAGCACACTGCGGTTTCAAACTCAAGCCTGTTTGAAGCAAGAGCCCCGTGGGATTGCTGGGCCTCAGGCCCCTGGGGGACTGGCCTCTGCGGCCTCTGTTAGTGCAAGGGAGGGGCCTGAATGGCCCTTTGATTGAGCCGGAGTCTGGGGGTGGAGGGTAGGGAAAGAACAGGCCCGTTATTTGACACTCTGTTGGGCTTGGCAGGGCTCAGTCCCTCTCAGGCCTCCCTGGAGCTCACAGGCCCTAGCTGAGGATGCCCTGACTTGGCAGGGACTAAAATGCATGAGATTCTTGGCTCCCTGGGAAGTAGACCAGCTATCCCAGGGGCTCGGTGGATTCCACTCGCTTACAGAACAGAATCCTCTTCTGAGAGTTTCCCCTCCCAACACTCAGGCTCAACTCATACACTCACACGCTGTGTGATTGGCGGCTAGTTGATTTGGGAACAACTTGCTATTGTTGTTTGAAAAGAAAAAGCAGTAGACAGGTAACTCATTGGAAGCGTGGAAAAGCTGGGCAAGTGTAAGAGGGACCTATGACATCACTGTCTAGGGTCTTTACTGCTATACAATGAGTTCTAATCCTGGCTCTACCATTTATGACCTTGAATAATTTACTTAACCTCTGAGCACTGCTGGAGTCTCCAGATGCCTTGGCCACAGATAGTTACAGTAATAACATCTTCCCAGAGCGACGGAGAGAGAATGCCTTCCATCCCCACAAAGTGCTGGCTGCAGTGTCTACAGCTGAAGATTGTGTCAGTGCCAGCTGCTGTGCGGTGGCGCGATAGCACCCTGAAAAATGTTGAGATTGACATTCAAACACTGGTTCCATTCCTTCCACAGAGTGTAATGATACTTTGACACAAAAGAACTAAAAGACCATGTTCATGTTTGTTGTCATAGTACAAAACAAAATGCCTAGGAGAAGCCTAAAAAGAGATGTACATAAAGTTTAGGAAAATTCTAAGTTTTAAAAATTGTATGCGTGTGTATGTGATGCTTGGTGTGTGTATGTGTATGCGTGTGTGTGTGTGTGTGTGTGTGTGTGTGTGTGTGTGTGTGTGTGTGTATCAATGTGCATGCCAGGAGGTATGTCTTAGTGAGGGTTACTATTGCTGTGATGGAACACCATGACCAAAACAACTTGGGAAGGAACCAGTTTACTCAGCTTCCGCTTCCAGATCACAGTTCATCATCAAAGGAAGTTAGGACAGGAACTCAAGCAGGGTGGGGACCTGGAGGCAGGAGCTGAGGCAGAGGCCATGGAGGAGTGCTGCTGACTGGCCTGCTCCTCGTGCCTTGCTCAGCCTGCTTTCTTATAGAACCCAGGACCACCAGCCTACGGATGATGGCCCCACCCACAGTGGGCTGCCCACTTGCATCAATCACTAATTAAGAAAATGTCCTACAGGCTTGCCTGTTTACAGTTCAACCTTCTGAGGGCATTTTCTCAATTGAGGTGCTCTCCTTTCAGGTGACTATAGCTTTCGTCAAGCTGTCATAAAGCTATCCTGTACCCTTGTCAACCTGACACACAAACTCTTTGCCGCCTTTGTTAGAACCTCTCCTTTTTCACTTGTCCCTGAGATGGCACATCAATCCCATCTCTGATCCTGGAGAGATGGCTCAGCAGTTCAGAGCACTGGTTGCTTTGCCAGAGGAGCCAGGTTTGATTCCCTGCATTATGTTTCACAGCCATTTATACTCAGAATTCTGACGCCTCACGTCCAAGAGTGCCACATACACAATGTGTAAAGACATACACACCACTTATGCATATAAAAAATAAGACACATAGATCTAGTTTAAAACATTTTAAAAATATATCCAATGTCTTAAAAACAAAACAAAACAAAACCCAAAATCTCTTTTTTTAAAAAATTCAGAGTCTCTCAGCTGTGGGCTGCTGTAAAAAAAAAAATCAAAATTAATTTAGTACCCTCTCTCTTCAAGAGAGGACCAGGGTGCAGTCACGGTCTGAACAAAGCACGCACAGCTTGTCTGTCTTCTGAGCTTCGGTGGGCTCCCCTCCACTGCTGCTTCTGTTCTTGGTGGTCATGCCGTGATCCTGGCATCTCCAAAATGTTAGAGTCTTCTGCGAATGGGCTGCACTTTCCCCAATTGCCTCTCCTAGGCCCTCCTCATGGTGCCAAGCCTCAATTTCTCTGCATGATCGCTTCAATCCTGGGCCTTCAACCGCCACCAGAGCAGTACCTTCACCAATGGCCTCTCCTGGCCTCTCACAGTGCCAAGCGTCAGCTGCTCTCCACGACCCCCTCATGTGTCCAGAACCAGTACCACCTGGGTGACCCTTATACTCACAAGTTCGGCCACCAGCTTGAGGTACAACCGTGGCTGCCTCTGGATCACAGCTTCTGTGTGCTGACTCTCAGGAAACACCCCCAGAAGATTTCACCTCAGTGATGCTGGGGCTCTTCACGACCACCACTGCTTTCTCAGCTCCGGTTGATACAGCATCGAGTGTCCCCGAAAAGCAAAGGTTTTACTTTAGTAATTCTGGCCTTCTTATTAACCAGAGCTGATTCTTCAGCCAGCTAAACAGAACGAAAAGTCTTACTTCAAAGTCACAGACGGCCCCAGTAGAGTCTTTAAAATTCTCTCTGAAACTTCACAAGCCAGGCCTCTACTGTCTGCACTGCGCCTCATGTTCTTGTCTTACAGGCTCCCACAGAAAAGCCCACTGAGGCCTCAGTACCCAATGCCTTTTCACCTCTGAGGTCCCAAAGGCCACATTCCACTAACAAGCAGCGTGGTCAGGCCTGTCACATCAGGACTCCACTCTCTGGTACCAACTTCTGTCTTGGTCACTGTTCTATTATTGTGAAGAGACACCATGACCTTATAACTTAAACCATTGAGTTGGGGCTTGCTTACAATTTCAAACGCTGAGTCTGTTATCATCACAGCAGGGAAGCGTGGTGGCATGCAGGTAGACATGGTGCTGGTAAAGTAGCTGACACTTCAACATCAGGGATCCACAGGCAGCAGGAAGAAAAAGGGACTCTAGGCTTGGGATAGGCTATTGAAACCTCAAAGCCCACCCCCAGTGACACACTTCCTCCAATAAGGCCACGCCTCCCCTTCCGCCTCCTTCCCCCCACCCCCACCCTCCCACCCCCACCCCCGAGACAGGGTCTCTCTGGGTATCCCCTGGCTGTCCTGGGACTCCCTTTGTAGACCAGGCTGGGTTCGAACTCACAGCGATCCGCCTGCCTCTGCCTCCTGAGTACTGGGATTAAAGGCGTGCGCCACCACACCCAGCTGTATTTTTTTGAGACAGGGTCTCTCCAGCGCTGAGATCACAGGAAAATAGCTCCATGCCCATCTTCGTTAGGGCTCAGGCTGTTCATAACAACAGAAATGAACTCAGTCTGGACTATAGAAGGATTTCTGGGGGTTAGATAAAAGCAAGTACTCCTCAGAATCCATGAAGGGTTTTGTATCCCCACAACTACTCTTCCTATAGTCCAAATGATTTTGTTTGTCTGTCTGTCTGCCTCTCTCTCTCTCTCTCTTCCATCTATCTATATGTTATCTATAATCTATCTATCTATCTTTCATCGATCTACCTACCTACCTATCTCAGGCTCTCTCACTATGCTCTATGTCTTTTGCTATCTCTACTCTCCCCTAATCTTCCGGCTTCACTATCCGCGGCCACATCCATTCTGTTTCTCTTTCTCTCTGATCTGGATTCTTCCAGATGCCTCTGGTTATATACAGCCACAATAAGAACTCCTCTTCCTAATGGAGAGGCTGTGCCGGCAGTTTCTTATGGTGACTCTCACACAGACCCTCACACCACAGACCCTGGCACCACAGACCCTCACACCACAGACCCTCGCACCACAGACCCTCGCACCACAGACCCTCGCACCACAGACCCTCGCACCACAGACCCTGGCACCACAGACCCTGGCACCACAGACCCTCGCACCACAGACCCTCGCACCACAGACCCTCGCACCACAGACCCTCGCACCACAGACCCTCGCACCACAGACCCTCGCACCACAGACCCTCGCACCACAGACCCTCGCACCACAGACCCTCGCACCACAGACCCTCGCACCACAGACCCTCGCACCACAGACCCCTCGCACCACAGACCCTCGCATCATAGACCCTCACACCATAGACCCTCACACCCCCGCACCACAGACCCTCACACCACAGACCCCCGCACCACAGGCCCTCACACCACAGACCCTCACACCACAGACCCTCGCACCACAGACTCTCGCACCACAGACCCTCACACCACAGACCCTCACACCACAGACCCTCACACCACAGACCCTCACACTGGACCCAGACTCAGGCCCTCACACAGCCCCTCACACTGGACCCAGACTCAGGCCCTCACACAGCCCCTCACACTAGACCCAGACTCAGGCCCTCACACAGCCCCTCACACTGGACCCAGACTCAGGCCCTTATCTTTGAACAGCAAGTTCTTCACGCACTAAGCCATCTCTTTAGCCACACACTTATAAATTTTTATTAACCGTAATTAAAGACGACTTGAAAAACTGAAAAGCTGTTCACTGAGGAGGCAGATTCATTATCTCAAACTGTTTTCCCCACAGCAGTGTTTCATTCAAAGTAATTAAAGCCAAAACACTGACCGGTGGTTTTAGTGTGTGTCTGTGGAACTTGAAGAGTTGATTCTACATGAGACCTGGAGGGCAAATGACCGAGTCCTGTGGGGTCAGCCCAGAAGTGGACAGGCAGAACAAGGAAGTGCAACTGAGTCCAGAGAGCCACTCCTGCGTATATAGGAGCAGTAGGTGACATTGATTATTTACAGAATAAATAAAACAGCAGAGACAGGAAGGGGTTGGATCAAAGAGTCACTGAATCCAAAGGCAGGGGGTGACGACTGGGCCCCACTTCTGCAGTGACTACAATGACTTCCTAGGGACGAAGATGTCTCATAGACCATCATTTTTTTTTTTAAGATTTATTTATTTATCATGTATACATTTTGCCTGCATGTACACCTTCAGAAGAGGGCACCAGATCTCATTATAGATGGTTGTGAGCCACCCTGTGGTTGCTGAGAATTGAACTCAGGACCTCTGGAAGAGCTGACAGCGCTCTTAACCTCTGAGCCATCTCACCAGCCCTAAACCATCATTCTTTATGATCAGTCAAGAGGACACAAGGAAGAGGCTAGCACAAAGGGCAGAGCAACAAGAAAGCTCTAGCTACCACACAGCCTATTTCAGTTATGGGCAGATGTGCAGAACGGCTGTGTTGTAGGAACATTAGCCTTCTTGGAATATGTACATTAATGGAAAAGCAAGATTGACTGCAGATCCCACCTTTAACAGCCCTCTCAAGGTAGATGTGTGAACTAGACACTTTGAAGACTCAATAGATCTACAATGCATGCAAAGCATCCCTTATCCAAAGTGCTTGAGACCAGAAGTGCTTTCTTTCTTTCTTTCTTTCTTTCTTTCTTTCTTTCTTTCTTTCTTTCTTTCTTTCTTTCTTTCTTTCTGTGTAGTGAATTTTATTGATGAGTATCAAGAAAGTAGGGCTCCCTGGGCCCCTCCCATTATTCTGGGGGTCTAGGACGGAAACTGTGAGGGGAGAGGCTCAGTGTTAGGGGCTGAGGTGGAACAGGGACTCCTTAGCAGCTGAGGGCCTCTCTTTTGCTCTCATGTGGTAGCTGGGGTGGGTGGTCCAGGGTTTCTCATTCCTTTGGAGGCCATGTAGGCCCTGAGGTCCACCACCCTGTTGCTGTAGCCATATTCATTGTCATACCAGGAAATGAGCTTTACAAAGTTGTCATTGAGGGCAATGCCAGCTCCAGTATCAAAGGTAGAAGAGTGGGAGTCGCTGTTGAAGTCGCAGGAGACAACTTGGTCCTCAGTGTAGCCCAAGATGCCCTTTAGGGGGCCCTCGGATGCCTGCTTCACCACCTTTTTGATGCCATTATACTTGGCGGGTTTCTGCAGTCTGCATGTCAGATCCATGTCAGACACGTTGGGGGTAGGAACACGGAAGCCCATGCCAGTGAGCTTCTCTTTCTGGGATGACCTTGCCTGCAGCCTCGGCAGCACCAGTGAACGCAGGGATGATGTTCTGGGCAGCCCCACGGCCATTACGCCACAGCTTTCCAGAGGGGCCACCCAGAGTCTTCTGGGTGGCAGTGATGGCATGGACTGTGGTCGTGAGTCCATCCGCAATGCCAAAGTTGTCATGGATGACCTTGGCCAGGGGGGCTTAGCAGTTGGTGGTGCAGGAAGTGTTGCTGACAGTCCTGAGTGAGTTGTCACACTTCTCGTGGTTCACACCCATCACAAACAGGGCATCGGCAGAAATGGTGGAGATGATGACCCTTTCGGCCCCACCCTTCAAGTGGGCCCTGGCCTTCTCCATGGTAGTGAAGACACCAGTAGACTCCACAACACACTAGGCACCACATAACCCATTGGATGTTAGCGGGATCTCGGTCCTGGAAGATGGTGACGGGCTTCCCGTTGATGACAAGCTTCCTGTTCTCAGCCTTGACTGTGATATTGAACTTGCCACAGGTAAAGTCGCAATCTTTCTGCCCTTGCCTGCCACGGGACGGAATTTCAGACTACAAGTGAGTACCACTATGCTGGGCTGACTTGCTAAACTTGGAGTGGCAAGTATGTATAGACATCAAGGGCCTAGACATCACTCGGCTAACACGTGCTGATTAAAAGCCAGCCATGATAAAAAGCAATCCTCACACCCCCTAAAGTGGGATCTCCTCCCTAGATGTTTTCTAAATTGACCTTCTCCCCGACCCCCATGTTGTTTCAAGACAGGGCTTCTCTTTGTAGCCTGGCTGTCCTGGAATACACTCTGTAGACCAGGTGATCTTTTATGGCTACAGGATCTTATATTTTTAGAAACATGAAAATGAGAGCGGGAAGAAATTCCTGGGTGTGTGACGTCATTAGATGCCATCTCTGGTGCAGAAGACACCTAGGTCCACCGGCAGCTCTTCTGAATTAGGAGAGAAGGCATCCTTGAGAGAGAACCTGTGTCCTGTCGATGGATACTGTGGGGAAAGAGGCCGCAGTGGGAGAGCTCTGGGTTCTGTTCATTTGTCATCGCTTTGGTCATCCCTTCCCTCCAAGGATGAAAGTCCTGAGCCAATTCTGTTAGTTCATCCTCCCCAGAGAGCAAGCGTGACTACTGATGTCACCACAAGATGGCGCTATAACACAAAACTTCACACAAGCTCGCTAATGACAAACCTAGGTTCTTTTTAAGGCTTTCTTCCCCAGGGCTCTTGGTACTGTTGTGTCCTGGAGCGATCTTGCTGGCAGGAAAGTTCTGGTTCAGTAGATCTGGGGTGGAGCCTGAAATTCTGTGTTTCTAATAGGCTTTCGGATTATCCTCTTTTATTAATTCTGTCCCTGGTTCTAGGCCGGAGTTTTGTTTTCATTTCTTTAGTGTTGCACCTGATTGGAAAGGAGTGGAAGAGACAGTGGAGGGGGAGGAGTAAAGACGGGGCAGCTATCTCTGGAGCAGTCCAATCTCCAAGTCCAGTTGAGCGGTCCTCTGAGCACCAGCCGAACAGGGTGCTCTGGTCCAGGTGAGCTGAGCCAGGATCCTTCCCAGACCTTGTTTCTGGCACACATGGCTTATTTGAGAATTCAGCACAAGGTAAACAGTAGACAGTTCCAGATGCTTCAGCAAGCACTTCTAAATGCTCTCCTCAAAAGCCAAGCTAGAGGTGCCAGTAGAGTCCATCCTGGGGCGAGCCAGCCACAAACTATGAAACTGAGTGTAGTAACAGGAAGAGCTGCTTTGCTGTTGGCGTTACTCTTGCATGCACAATTGATCTATTTTAAAATACGAACTTCTGCTTTCCCACATGAGGAGGGTGTGCAGGGAACAGGACATGAAGTGAAACCATGTCTTGTCCAGAGGGGCCCTTTGACTCCTGGGAGGCCTCCGCTTCAACACTGGGGCATCTAGGAGAAGTTCCTTTTCTCTGGCTGATTCTGACCTTTTATTTTCTAGCGCTCTCTCTCTCTCTCTCTCTTTCTCTCTCTCTCTCTCTCTCTCTCTCTCTCTCTCCTTCCTCTGTAGCTGAGGATGGCCTTGAACTTCTGATATTCCTGACTCCACTCCCAACTGCTGGGATTATAGGCATGTGCCATGGTGCTTGGTTTATGTGGCGCTGGCAACAAAATGCAGCCCTTCTCAAATCCCGACGGTCTAGCAACCGGCTTTCACCTCCGTGCCCCTTATCGTTTGTTCCTAACATCTCGTTTAAAGCAAAGTTATATGGACAGTTGGTTCTTACCTACTTATCAGTTTAGTTTAATGTTTGCCCAGCTTCTTACTCAAAAAGCCAAGGCCAGAAACTTCTGCGGGCCCTAGATTAACGTAATCCTGGAGTTAGCGTTCTCCCCAGTTTGCATACAGCCCACAACAGAGAGTTCAAGCTGCCCACACATGGGGAAGTAGAAAATGGATTTTTATTGCGTGGCGTTGGCCTCTCTCTAGCTATATGCATGAGCTGACATGTGCAGGCAGGAAAAGGGGCAACGGATTGCAGGGTCAACCAACCGGAGAGGCAGTGAGAACAGGGGAGGGACCTGTGGTTACGGACATAGTACACTCTCCCTGTTCTTCCATGGACTTGTTTGGCACCCCAAGGAGTGTGGGGTGGATACTGAACAAGAGCATCTCCCTACAGACTCTGGTCCCTGCACATCAATACGCAGGTGTTTACGGTTTTGTTTTGTTATTCAACATATTATTATAGAATTCCCATCAAAATAGAATGACCGAATTTTATCACATGAAAACTGCACACAATATAGGCATTGATTATAAATTCAGCATTAGACTACAGAATAAAGATGGGACCTTTTTAAAGTTTAGAAAGTTTTCAGCCATGGCTAAATACCTCCAAGGAGAGATCAGAACTTACGGTGCTTTAACCCACTGTGACACTGAATCAAGAGTGACTTTTCATGCCTTTCTAAGTTTCAGTGAAGGCCATCGGAGGAATTTCTCACAGCTTAATACCACGGTGAAAGAGCTTGCACTTGACTCCTGGGCCCTTGTGTATAGAAAGTTAGGTTTTAAAATGTACTTCAGTCCAGATGAACTCCCATGAGGGACGCCCATATGTGTCTCATGACACACAAATGCGCCTCAGTCCCAAACTGGCAGAGTTCATTAAATTTATTTTTATGTTTAAAATTACATTTATTTACTTGGCATACATGCTACAGTGCATACATAGGGGGCAGAAGGTAACCTGTAGGAGTTGGGTCTCTCTGTTTGCCATGTGGGTGCTGCACATCAAACTCAAGTTGTCAGGCTTGGTGGCAGTCACCTCCACTCGCTGAGACATCTCACTGGTGGCAGTCACCTCCGCTCGCTGAGACATCTCACTGGTGGCAGTCACCTCCACTCGCTGAGACATCTCACTGGTGGCAGTCACCTCCACGGCTGAGACATCTCACTGTGGCAGTACCTCCACTGGCTGAGACATCTCACTGGTGGGCAGTCACCTCCACTGGCTGAGACATCTCACTGGTGCAGTCACCTCCACTGGCTGAGACATCTCACTGGTGGCAGTCACCTCCGCTCGCTGAGACATCTCACTGGTGGCAGTCACCTCCACTCGCTGAGACATCTCACTGGTGGCAGTCACCTCCACTGGCTCAGACATCTCACTGGTGGCAGTCACCTCCACTGGCTCAGACATCTCACTGGTGGCAGTCACCTCCACTGGCTCAGACATCTCACTGGTGGCAGTCACCTCCACTGGCTCAGACGTCTCACTGGCCCCAAGTCATTTTCCACCATCACTATCTCACTGCCAGTGAGTTATCTGAAACTGAAACAAGTCATACACCCATGGGGGGAGCATTAACTAATACATGCCAAGCTGCATAAACCAAACATTCTCCTCCTGGGGCTGCCCAAGAGAGTGCACATCCCCCGGGGAAAGCACAGGGCCCTTGTGTATAGAAAGTTTGATTTTAAAACGTACTTCAGTCCATACGAACTCCCATGAAGGATGCCCATATGTGTCTCATGACATGTTTGCTTTCCCAGCAGGATGAGGGCCTGAACTGGCTCTCAGCACCTATGTAAAAGCCAGGCACCTGAGGCAGAGGCAGGCGGATCTCTGTGAGTTCGAGGCCAGCTGGTCTACAAAGCAAGTCCAGAACAGTCAGGGCGTCACAGAGAAACCCTATCTGGCCAGCCAGCTTAGCTGAGTCAGTGAGCGACAAGTGCAGTGAGACTCTGCCTCAAACACTAATGTGAGGGATGGTTGAGAAGACACCCAGTGTCAACCTCTGGCCTCCATTGGCATGTGCACTCATATTTAAATGTTCACGCACACACACACACACACACACACACACACACACACAAACAATTAAAAAAAGAGAATAGTTACTCGTGGATTATTCATCGTCCTGCAGCACATGCGAAGATTATCTGCAGGCTCCAGGCCCCATCTCTGTCCGTTTCTTTGCAGGGGGCAACATCTGCACACGTGATTGTCAGGGGTTTCCCAGCTGGCGTGCATTTATTTCTCTTGGGAGAAGACAGGAACGGGGCACTAATGGATGGCTAGGCCATGCTCTTCACACCCTGCCTCCATTAAGCAGAGTTGACCGTCTGGTCTCTGCGTCCTTACTAACAGCAGTGTTGCCATGCATCCAGCCTGGCATCCAGTGACTCCCCAGCGCCCTCCATCGGCTTTCTTCAGGACCACCTCCCCAGAGAAGCAGTTTTTTGGTTGTTTTGTGTGTGTGTGTGGGGGGGTGTAGCTTATAGTATTTTCAGCAATGCTCCTGTCAGGGTCAAAGTTTCTCCAGGGAAGACAAATCAACACAGAGCCATCTTGTGTCTCCAGATTGTCTTCCTAGCCCCATGCAGTGTGCGAACCCACTGGCCCAGCATCCTGAGATACCAGGGCAGGTCAACCCAGAACCCAGAACCCATCAGCCCCATGGTGACAGTTAACAAGGTTGTGTCGCAAGAGAATTCAGGAAGATAAGCATCTTTTACTGGAGTCCCCTTGAGACACAAAGGGTACTCACAGGCGTATGAGTCTGGCCATCCGACCATCTGGTCCTTGGAATGTTTTTCAAGCCAAATGGAATCTCTTAATTCACAAGTACCCTAGAGTGGATTTTTTCCTGCATTTAGAGTCTTTGCCTCTTGGCAGCTCCAGGAAAAAAAAAAAAAAAATTCGGAGATTGGCTGACAATTAAATCCATCTGTGTGAAATGATTGCACCCAGGGAGGTCAGTTAGAAAATTAAAGTCAACACTTAGCTCTCATAAAGAACGCGGGTATGTAATCTTTTTAGCGACTGCTCAGATTTCGTTATTGTTCAGATCAAGTATTTGAACACTTCTGGGTAAACATCTGAAGACAGAACATCAAATTTAGTGGATGACAAGTTCAAAATGACCAAGGTGTCTGGCCACACACAATGTTCTCTATTTCCATGACATAATAGGTTCTGGCGCAGAGCCAAGTGAAACAAGGGCACGCAGCTGGCATAGAGACTCAGCAGAGAAAGCATCTCCAGTTTGCTGGCTCTCAAAACAAGAGTTTTCAAGTAAGGCAGCTGGATACGGTTTTTTTTTTTTTTTTTTTGTTTTAAGCAGGTTGTCTATTAAGATGTTATTGGCAAAATTTAAATATTGGACACTTTGGGGGTATTCCATTGACGTCTGCCACAGGAACTGGAAGATGTGGGGAGGGTCATCCCAGAAAAGCCAGCTTTATGAACTATCGGAGCGGACGCCCTGGCATTCTCCACAATAAGACCTCGGGGAGTCTCCTAACTTACAAACTGGCTCTTGCCATCTATATTTGTCACGTCTACTATTTTTTTTAAGTCTTTATCCCACCACAGGAAAGCACCCAGAAATTTGTATTCCTCGGTAAAAACAATGTGATGGGCCGCTGTGTCTGGGGTGGGCAGGCTGCCTTCTTCATACTGAGAAAGGGTGCTCAGCCCTGATGACGTGACACTGAGAGGCAAATGAGCAGATTTCTGGAGATCTAATTACTGTATTTTTCATCTTTTATGCCCAGATCACTAGATTTCCCAAAGACCACCAGGAGTCCGAAGCTGTATGCAAAAGCAAGGGACCGTTATTTCTTGCAGAAGTCCAGCATTCAGGGGCCACCATTTAGACAAAATGGCGATCTTGCCTTTCTAAAGGCTCTCAGGGGAATTCCAAGGGAGGGGTTGGCGACCTTTAACACGATTGGAACATTCAAACTGAAAAAGCATGCACATACTGAAAAGGTGCGGGCAGCCTTAGTCAGCGGTCATGAGTTCGTCCTAAGACAAGAGATTTATAAAGACTGGTAGTAAACTAACCCTGAGCAACCTTATCTTCCTCCTTCCTCCAGCCAGGTAGCTAGGCTGTCTCTAGTTGGCTGCCCGTTGTCTGTGGTATTCCCAGTAACTGCTGAGCTGCTTTCTGAGGAATGGAGGCTGAGGCCTGCTTTAAGCTAACAAGAAACTGATCCTGTCATGGAGTCAGCTACACTTATATAACCAGGCCTCCTCACACCCGCTCAAGCCTAAGGTTTCCAGATGTGGCATGCTGCCAATCTCTTCACAGGTAGGCAGAGTGTCAAAGTCGTTAAAAGAAAGATCTAAATGTCTGAGACCTGTCAAGGGAAGACCAAATTATGATCTCTGGTCTATTGTAAGACAAGTCTAAATAGCTTAAATCCTTGTTCAGGTCAAAGGTTATGGCATAGGATCAGAAAGTGCAGTTTGGAGAAAGAGTGGAAATCTGAGCTCCTGAGTTTAAAAAAAGGAGGTTATGGGACAAATCTAGTATGGTTGTCACATCTGGAGGACCCTTCCTTAAAGCCGTGTTGGAGCATTCGGAAATCAGTTCCCTTTCTCCTGTCGGCCTTGGAGCCCAGGCTTCTGCCGACAGACCGGTTATAAAGTGTATAGATGCTGCCGATGGCTCTCGTCACAGCTCCATGGCGTCTGCCACTTGTTCCCTCATATGAAGGATGAGCATTAGTCTAAATCCCCAGGAAGGAGCCCAGAAGCGTGGGCTTTATTGGCTTAAATACTGGAGGACTTTGATCTTTTTAAATCCCAATATCCGACTAGAGTCATTGACAGCCATACCGAGGCTTGCAACTCAGCTCAGAGTCTCGGTTGCTAGATCTCGAAGCCAGCTGCTTCGAGTGCCATGTCCCTGACAGTGATGGGGGGGGGAGAGGGGATGGGTGGGCCGGGGTGGGGGGACAGTGGCGCCAGATCTGCAGAGAGAGAGAGAGAGCACAAGGGGTGGGAGATGCAGGCCAGACTTCACACTTCTCTCTCTCTCTCTCTCTCTCTCTCTCTCAGACACACACATACACACACACAAAAGTGCACTGTCTCATTTGATAGCTTGAGGGTTTTAAGATTAGAAAGGCTGGAGAGATGGCTCAGTGGCCAAGAGCACTTGTTGCTCTCGCAGAGGACCCAGGTTAGATTCCCAGCATCTACATTAGGAGACTCACACCTACCTGTTACACCAGCTGCAGGGGATCTGACGCCCTCATCTGACCTCATTTGACCTTCACACGCAGTGCGCACACTTCCACTCAAGTACATACATTTACACATGAAACAAACAAACCCTTAAACATATTGACAGTAATATTTCTCACCGATAGCGTATGTCCTGAATTACAATGACAGGGGGACTATTCGGCCCTCTTTTGTGGCTAGAGCGTTCCTGTGCCGGGAGCTGAGGAAGTCCTGAGTGAAAGTGTGTTGGTGTGGGCACAGCCACGTCAAGGACACCAGGGCCTCAGACCCAAAACCTATCAAAGCCTTCCTCCAGGAGAGCTGAGAGGCAACGGCAAAGCTTTTCTCTGGCCGGAATCTGACTGTTTCTCAAAGGCTGAACACGGTTTGCAAAAAAGTAGCCAGAAGCATCTTCCTCCTCCCAAATGCCTGCAACCTGAGGCTGTTCCCCTGCAGAGAGCTCCTGCTAAAACAAGCTAATCCCTCCTTCCCTTTCCCTATTCCATCGCAGCTTGGGGAGGTTCTTAGTTGCTGCTGCGTTAGTGGACTCTGCTCAACAGAGTGAGCAGCACACCAGCCACCCGACCTCAAGAATTGTTCGAGCACCTGTGTGTCTACTCTTTCCTCATTCCCTCATTGCCCAGCCAGGTTTCCAGGACCAATCTGTGCAGGATGCGGCACTTTCGAAAATAGTATTTAACTTTTAACAACTCTCATCTACACACATGGAAAGCCCATATGTTTTCACATTGGTGGCAAAAGCAGTCTGAATCACTGCCAGTTAGTTTCCTTATTGTTCACTGGGTCAGATACATACTTCCTGTCTCTGTGTAGCCTTGACTATCCTGGACTTGCTTTGTAGACCAGGCTGGCCTCGAACTCACAGCAATCCACCTGCCTCTGCCTCCCGAGTGCTGGGATTAAAGGCGTGCGCCACCACAGCCGGCTTATCGGTTTATCCCCGTACTGTGTAAGGTGGTGCTGTCTCAGGTTTGCAGTTGCACTTATGGATGGAGAATCATGCTGATTTTGAACTAGAAGAGGCTTCCCGTTGTTGGGCTGACAGAGGTGGGAAGAGGACCACCCATTTCACCATATCTGTTGTTCAAGACATGTATCCGCTGCTGTGCTGCCAGGATTTGTCTAGACACTGGGGAGGCAGCTGTGCATGGAACTGGAGAGTGCCCACTCCCACACAGCTTACATTCCAGGGAGTAGTGTAAGGAGAGACATGGGAAACAAAGTCCCGCGTGTATATACTGGGCGCTGATAAGGACTCATCAGAACAGTATTTACCGTGACGGTACCAGCTTGTCAGGTAGATGTGGTGGGAGCAATAAAACAGGCAGCAACTGAAATACAAGGCACCTTCAAGGAGACTCCATTCCTACGGATTCCTCTTTTTCTAGAACCTTCTCAAGTTTCTCCCCGCCCCGCCCTGCAATGAAGAAATTCTTTAAAAAAAAAAAAAAAAATACACACATACACGGCAGCCTTCCAAAGTAATTTAAAAACAAAAGCTCTGTCATCTTAGTCCACGTTGCTGTAATAAGTCAGGGCAGGCTGGGTGGGTACCTCATACAACAAGCAGTTTCTCCTCACACCCGTGTAGTAAGATCTCCAGCTGGGGGGGGGGCTGTGGGGAGCTGGGGGGGGCTGTGAAGGGGGCTGTGGGGAGCTGAGGGGGGCTGTGGGAGTGTGGGCTGGGGTTGAGGCCACTAGGGACCGGCTCCTTCTGCTTCACACAAAGGAAGGGAGAAGAAAAGAGAAGAGAGGAGGGGAGGAGACCAGAGTGCAGAGAGTTGCGGGATCACCTATACAGCTGTGAAATATGGGTAGGTCTTTTATTTGGAGAATTTCTACATTTTACAAGAAAAATATCAGTCGTCCATGTTGATGATATAAATCTTATATTCTATAAGCTTCTGTTCTTGGTAAGACTTCTCAATGTCTTGGAGGTAAAATTAGTTCTAACGAAATCTCCATTGCTTAAACACATGAGTGCCAATGCTCTAAGATGCCCTCAAAGCATTACACATATTAACGTATTATGGTATGTTAAAATGTACTTTAATACTTTTAATATTTTATCTTAAAAAGTAAATTTGGTTCCTGACAGACTTTCAAAACCATTATATATATATATATTTAAGGGTAAGTTTTCTGCATCGACTTCAAAAATATTCCCCGAATGCCAGTTTTTAACTTGACTAAAGGGATAATCACTGATCAAATGATTTTGTCTGAAGCATCCAGGATGGAACTGTGAAGTTTCATTTTCTTTCTATTTCCTTAAGACTACATGTTAAAGGGGCTGGAGAGATGGCCCCTTTGATCTCCACATTTGCAATGTGGCACAAGCAAATACACAACAAATAAATGGAAAATAAAATTTAAAATATTTAAAAAATGAAAAAAACAAAGATCATGCTACCAGCTGCAAACAGTAATTTCCACACGTTTAGCATCCCTTCTGAAGCTTTGTTCTTTTGTAGATCTGTGCTCAAGCCTAAACTTAACTAGTCACGGGCTGTGCGATTATTATACCATCATTTAGTTTTTAAAGGTTTCCCATCCACACAGCGAGGTTGTGCACAGGTGTATAATAGGAAAAAAAAAAAAGTCCTTTAGTAGCATGCTGGCCACCTCACACAACACTTACTAAGTATCGCTATCATAGACAAGAGCAGACTGGGACAAATGATGTACCACTCTTGTTTGTTTTTTTGTTTTTTGAGACAGGGTCTTTCTGTGTTAGCGTTGGCTGTCCTGGACTCGCTTTGTAGACTGGGCTGGCCTCGAACTCACAGCGATCCACCTGCTTCTGATGTACCACTCTTAAGGGTTTGAGAAATAACTCAGTCATCAAAACGAATAATGCTTAAATCAAAATTAATGTGAAACCTACATTAAATGCATACAAAAATTTTCACAAAGATAGAGCTGATACTCTGATTTCCTCCCAGCACTCAGGCTCAGGTTTGGTTTGGCAAGATCACTAGGCTGACAGGTGATGTCAGTGTTTTCATCTTGGCCCACTTAAGCTTCTAGATCTGAGAGCCAGAGCTCCCACCCTGCTACTTTGTTTGGAATCCCTGGGGCAGGGATGTCAGAGTCCCCAACTCCTAAGGTACAGTTCCTCCTGCTCTGTACCACAACCCAGTGAGCTGTAACGAGAGAGGAAGCAACTCCCAGTGAACTTCTCTTAACTTAAGACAATGAAAAGTTCTTGTTTCGATGGGCATGGTGACGCTCGCCTTTAATCCCTGCACTCCGGAGGCAGAGGCAGGTGGATCGCTGTGAGTTCGAGGCCAGCCTGGTCTACAAATCGAGTCTAGGACTGCCAAGGCTACATAGAGAGACTCTGTCTTGAAAAATCAAAACCAAAACAAAACAAAACAAAAAAATTCTTGTTTCTCAGGCAATGCATATGTGCTGTGGCATCTCATTAAAACCTTTTAAGAGTAAGGTGTAAACATTCTGTTATTGCTATTGTTGTATAGAGGATTAAATCAGGACCACAGGCATGCTAAGCACACACTGTACCACTGACTTCTGACACTCTCCTCCCACATGAAACTCCATAAAAAATGCATCTGGTAAGTAGTGTATATTGTTATTACATTGATGCTATTGCCAGTGCGCTGAAAAGCCGAGGAGTTCCCAAAGACACTACACAACAGTCAGTGGTTTGCCAAAGACTATCTCCTGAGTCATTTTCCCTTTAATAGTTCCAGTAAACGGAGAAAGCCTCAAAAGCCCACCAAAGGTGGCATGGTCTTGCAATATGAGAGTAAGAAAGTCCACTTTTTAGAGTTCCTATGGGTCTGACATGGTACTGTGTGCACTCAACACAACATCTTATTCAATCTTTCCAACAACCCAACGAAATGCTTGGCACTATTATTCCTACTTTTCAGACCGAGAAGCTAAAACTCAGAGATTAAGTAACTTGCCCAGGGCAGCCTAGGAAGTAGTAGAAGAGGAGTTTGAATCCAGATCGGTCTGGTTCCTTTTTGCTGGGAGTTCAATCCCAACCCAAACTCTAAAGCAGCGGCTTAGGTTGTGCTGACCAAGGTGGGTTGCACTCTCCTGGCCAGGGCTCCCTCCTTTTTCTCAGCTGCTGTGGCGTCACATGGCAGAGAGACTTTGCCTGCATGGTAACTATATCATTAGTTTACAAACCCAGACTAGGTACTCTGTGAGAACGCTCTTGTAGCCCCAAATCCCTTGATGTAACCCAAACACCACTGCCAACCCTCAGCCACCATTGGCCACTTCAGACTCCAGCAGCAAGCACTCCCCACCGAGTCATCTCCGCAACCCTCTTTGTTTTTTTGTTTTTGTTTTGTTTTGTTTTTGCCATAAGGTCTTGCATGTAGCTTGGGGTACCCTCAGCCCTCTGCTTCAGTTGTTTCTAGAATTTCAGGAGTGTGATCCATGTCTGACTTCTCAGCTCCAACAGTTTGTTTCTGTTTGTGGTGTGGGTGATGCTGAGAGTGCAAGCCAGTGTCCTGTGAGTGATAGGCAGGACCCTATCGGTTAACCACACTCAAGATCCTGTGTGTGTCCGTACCACTTAGCTACCCCCAATACCTACTGCAGCTGTCTGTGTGACTGTAGTAACGAGTCACTGTGTCTCTGGGGCCAGGCATGCGATAAACATCTTGTCAGACACTTCAGCTCAAGGAGTTCTCCGGAGACTCCCTAGTTTGCATGAAAGCCGCTCACCACTATTTTCATTGAATGTGGAAAAAACACCCCAGTGCACACTGAGTTATGCTTATTAAGGTTTTTTCTAACACTTCCAGTTTATATTCACTTAGGGGAGCCAGTTTTTAACTTTTAAGGAGTTTGTGAGACTGTTAAAAGCAACCAACACTAAAAAATTGAGTTGTGTCTGCTTGTAATTTGAACAAATGGCCTTAAAAACAAAAATAGTAAGAACTCGAACCCTCCACTTTCTGATCATTTTACCATGCACACCCTGCCTGTGCCCTAGAGACCTTTTATTTCTACTGGATTAGCATGATGAAAACACTGAACTGCGACATTTGTGTCTATGTCTGTCCAACTCCACCGGCAATGATGTCACATTAACACCTTGAAATTGGTCATGAAGGGAATGTGTGTGTGTGTGTGTGTGTGTGTGTGTGCGTGCATGCATGTGTGTGTGTCTGTCTGTCTGTCTCACAAAATTGGCAAACACCAATCAGAAAACTCACAGTGATCCACCTGCCTCTGCCTCCCGAGTGCTGGGATTAAAGGCGTGTGCCACCACCGCCCAGCTTGCTCATTGTAAACTTTATATGTATGGAAAAGTGTGAAACAAAACAAACACTAAGCTGCAGGCAACAGTGATAATGCTTTTGCATATTTCATCTAGGCCTTTTTCTATGCGTATCTTAACTAAATTGAAACCGTGGTGCTCTTGCAGTTTTGCACGCTGAACTTAATGTAGGTATATAAGCCGCCTGCTTTGCTAACAAAATGCCTCCACTCTGCTTTAAAAACTTATGGTTGGAAATGCATAATGCAAAACTCACTATCTTAACCCCTAATGCTTTATTATATTTATTCATTTATTTAGTACATACACAAGTGTGCCATGGCATGCATTTGGAGGTCAGAGAGCAATTTGTGGGAGTCAGTTATCATCTGAACTGAAGCTGTCAGGTTTGACAGCAGGCACCCTAACCCACTGAGCCATCCCACCAGCCCATTAACTCTGATATTTTAAATGGCTATACAGATGTCCCTAATTGAACACAAGACATTTGTCCCTCCCTGGAAAATTGGAATGTTTAAATTTAACAAGCTTGTGAGGAAATATTCATCCATATCTCAACTTATTCTCTGGGGTGGATTCCCAGAGCCACCGTTACTAGATATGGAACACACACATTTTACAGGTCTCAACTCATCACCAAGTCACAGTCCCTTCTTATTGGCACTGCATAAAAACGACCATTCTTCTGCCGCTGGCTAGTGTGAT
Source organism: Acomys russatus (assembly GCF_903995435.1). Taxonomy (NCBI): domain Eukaryota; kingdom Metazoa; phylum Chordata; class Mammalia; order Rodentia; family Muridae; genus Acomys; species Acomys russatus. The sequence continues at coordinate 53,228,585 of NC_067158.1, forward strand.
GATCTAATAAAATGGAATAATGTCAGCCTCAGTTGGGGAAGGCTCCACAAGCAAGTGGACCCATGTGTTACCAGTACCATTGCCTAGCCTGTTGCTGCTCTGCCTCAGGAAACAGCTCAGCTAAAAGGAAGTGGAGGACCCACTCCACAGGCCAAGGGAAGCCCAGCTTCTCCTTCCTCTGGAGGCTAGAGAATCCAGTTTCTTAGGGTGACCACAGTGAGAGCATGGACAAAGACGAGCCGCCCAAGGAAAGACCAGATGTAGTTGCTTGTGGCTGTCAATCCCAGTTCTTTGGAGGCTGAGGCAGGTGGATTGCCTGGAGTTTAAGGCTAGCCTGGGCTACAGAGTAAGACACTGCCCTGAGCCTAAACTCTTAAGAAAGGAGGAAGAAGAGCTGGTGAAGCTGCTGGGATCAGCTCAGTGGACAGAGGACTGCGGACAGAAAACCAGTTACGCTGCATTTCATGCAGGAAATACATTTAACAGCAAGTTCTTGAGGGAAACAAGCAGAACTCAGAACTCACAACAGCAGATCAAAAGCAGCAGCCTCCTTTCTTTTCTTTTGACAGTGAAGAGAAAAAAAATAATATACAAGGGTTTTTTGGTTTTTGTTTTTAAATTTCTTCCTATAGTTTTTTAAAACAAAAACTTCTTATACTCTAAGTTCATTACAGAACATTTAGAACACTCAGGGAAACTTGTTTTGTTGTTGTTGTTTGTTTTGTTTTGTTCGTTTCTTTTGAGATAGGCTTTCTCTGTGTTGCTTTGGCTCTCCTAGTTTTGTAGGCCAGGCTGGCTTTGAACTCACAGCGATCTACCTGCCTCTGCCTCCCAAGTGCTGGGATTAAAGGTGAGCCGTCATGCCTGGCTGGGAAATTATTTAATAAAATAAAAACTATGTGTATTGATCAGTACTCCACTAGATATTAACACAGTAGAAGTTTCTAACTGCTACTACTGTTTTATTATTTCTCATGTGTGTGGGTATAAATATTGTCTTACTTTCCTACTGCTATGATGAAACACCATAACTGAAAGTAGTTGAGGAGGCTTCCATAACTGGCTTCCATAAGCTGAGTCAACAGTCTATTGAGGGAAGCCAAGGCAGAAATTCAAGCAGGGCAGGAACCTAGAGGCAGGAGCTAATGCAGAGGCCATGGAGGGGTGCTGCTTACAGGCTTGCTCAGCCTGCTTTCATATAGAGCCCAGGACTATCAGCCCAGGGAAGTCCCCACCCACAGTGGGCCGCCCACCCCCATCATGTGTGTGTGCACACATATACATGTGGAGGTTAGACAACAGCCTCTTGTGTCATTGCTCGGGTGCTGTCCACCTTTAATTAATTAATTTACTTTTTTGAGAGAAGTCTTCTCACTGGAAGTCACCAGATAGACTAGCTTGGCTGACCAGTGAGCCTTTGTGGCTCCACCTGGAGGCAGGCAACCCGAGGGCAGAACTTTGAAAGCCCAGCATTAACAGCTACAGAAGGTCACAGTGAGGCACAGAACTTTGATAGCCCAGCATTAACAGCTAGAGTGAGGCAGAACACCATGCTTGTCTCCCATTCAAAGAACTCCACTTAAACAGCGGACATGATAATGTATTTAAAACGCCCCCTCAGTCCTGCTGCGGATGGTTCTGACATTCCTCTATGAAAAATTAAGAGATGCATCTGGCAGCTTACATAACAAAGCTGCCAGGCTTTCATGCAAAAGGACAGACTTGGCAAACCTGAGCCTTTGCCCTTAGCTCTTATCCTTCTTGGAATGAAGAAACAGCCAAGGGACATTTTTTTTTTTTTTTTCAGACAAAAGGAAAAAGATCTATTTGCTTTCAGCATGGAAGTGGAAACTCAGGAGGCTTGGGTCTTGACAGTGTGTCCCAGCTTTGGGTTGGTGGCCTGTAAAATCAGTGCGTGAGAAGCCTAGCCTCCCCATTTATTTCAGCACAGCACCATGAAGGTGAGTTTTGTCCTTTGATGGGTCCTAGCTACCCCAGAAGAGAAAAAAAAATGTGCATCTCATACCTCAGTGCTAGGAAATAGAACTGAGCCATGTGGGAAGTTTACTCTGTGAATGCTGCACTTTGGGGAGCATGTTTGAGCAATCCTCAGTTCATATCTGGGGATCTAGAGGTGTTGGCTAGTCTACCTGGCTACCAGGCTAGCTACCTTAAGGGTCCTTTTTTTTTTTTTTTTAAAGTATAAGTCATTTATTTTCCTTCTAGTCCTTAGCTCAGTACATAGATGGCTTTTCTTTATTTTATTTTATTTTTAATTTATGTGCATTGGTGTGAGGGTGTCAGATCTTAGAGTTACAGACAGTCATGAGCTGCCATGTGGGTGCTGGGAATTGAAGCTGGGTCTTTTGGAAGAGCAGGCAGTGCTCTTAACCACTGAGCCATCTCTCCAGCCCCTAGATGTCTTTTCTTTACCCTTTGGGTTGACAGTTTTCTTTAGGTTGCTGCTGCTGCTGTGATAAAGCTTAGCCTAGAAGGCCCTCAGGTCCAGCGCCATGGCCCTGAGCTCCCTGAAGGCTGCTTCATCTTGTTCATGTACCAAGGCCCGGTAATCCATTACATGGGTCTCCTTGGAGGCCTTGGCCACAGCATCCCCGCCTCCCGCCCCTGTTCTGAGAAGTACTCGGAAATAGTTGTCTAGAAAGCTTCTACTTCGGTTTTGACAGCACCTTCTCCCGAATTGCCACTCAGAAATCATTTCCATCCTCAATCTTGGGGACCAGGTGCTGGATCCATGTGATTACCAGAATGCACTTCTCTTTGAGAGGCCAGATGTCAGGCTTAACCAGAGGCAGCAGGACCGGAAGCTTCCCATTCCTAGAGAGAAAGCCGCATTTAGGGACTTCTTTCTTCTCCTGCTTGTCTGTTTCCTCCTCATCATCCTTGGGTGGAGGGATCTGCGATGGAGATGTCCAGAGAAGCCCTGTGGGAGGAGAGGTCAGCCACATTGAGGGATCCTCCTGCAAGAGCTGACTCAGGTGTAGGATTTTCTGTGCAGAGGAAACCGTCAGCCTCCTGGAAAAGAGTTTGTCTGAAGGCATGCACCTGTTTACAGGCTTCTCCACTCAGGCGAACCCCACAAGGCGTGGCCTTGCTTCTTCAGTCTCCCCTTAAGGGCACTTCTTATCTTAACCTGTTGTGGTTAATTTAGAAGTATGGCCTAATAACTGTTTATTATTAAGCTAATATTTTCTAATCCGCTAGCAACCAATGAACACATAGACACCTGTTTTACCTGTTATGTTTTTTAAAATAGCCTTGGTTCACCTGGGGCAGGGCAGATATCAATCCCCTAAACTACCTTCCATATCTCCCTGCCCCAGTCCCGTGCCATCTGCTTCTAATAAATTCTACTGAGCTACCTCCCATCCATAATCCCAGATACTCGCTAATGTTCCTTGTCTGGGCCAAGCCCCCCCTCCCCCAACCTATGCTAGCTATGTGCTTCTTCTCCAGCTCCCTCGTGGTGGCGGCCTCCTTCTTTCTTCTAAATTCCACTCCTCTTCTGGTCTCCGACTGTGTCCCTTCCCAAGAACCTCTCTGTCCCACAAGCCCAGGAACCTTAGCCACGCCTATCCCATGTGGCTTGCTTGGGTGTGTTGGCTTTTTATTGGTCAAACAGGAATAAGTTTTTAGGCAAGGTTACAAACATTTTGGGGTACGTGAGTCTGCTTATCTGGGCAGCAACCAGACCAGCTCCCAACATTAACCTATAATAAAAACAATGATATCAGCTTATAAAGTTTAAGTAAGTTGTTTAACATAATAAGATATGAATGTAAAAGCTGGAATTCAAACCCAAACTGGCTTCAGAGATTGCATTTGAATTCTAAGGTTTTCTTGTCTATTTGTTTCCTCTTTTTCCTCTTCTTCTTTTAGTTTTTTTTTTTTTTTTTTTTTTTTTTTTTTTTTTTAAATCAGATTTTCTTATCTCTCTGTAGCCCAGGCTGCCCTGGGCTCAAAAAGATTGGTCAGCATCTGCCTTCTGAGTGCTGAGTGCTGAGATTAAGTATGTATGCCTCCACCACCTGGCTTTATTGCTACATTTTTCATCTACACCTTGACCTGCATTTTTCACCCCTCAGCTTGGAATTCAGCAGGAGATGTCACAAATTCGGTTGCAGCCTCTTCGACCTCCCAAAGCTTCTCCTGAATTAGGTTGTACACATACAGGACTGACCTAACGTCTCAAAATCCTGACTTTGTGGGATAAATTCTAGGAAGCTCTGTACCCTTTAGACTTGTGAGGTGTCAGGGGCTGAACTGTATCAACCAATAGGTCGTACCCCTCATGGGACCATTCTTCGAAATGCAAGCATTGCAAGTGTAGTTAAGAGAGGAACATTAGTATCGGACAGAGTCCAGACCATAGATGTCTGTATGAAAATGGGAAATTAGCACATAGAAGCAGACCTGCAAACCGGGAAGACAAGGTGAAAAATCGTAGGGAGAAAACAGCCAAAAGCAAATCAAGAAGAGGCAGGGAGCAGACCATACCCCGCCCTCCCCTGCCCGCCCCCCACCTCCCTGCCACCGCCCCCGCCCCTGAAACCTGCTCTCATAAGGAGTCAACCCTGCTTACACCGTGGCTGTGAGCATCCAGCCCCGGAACTGGGAGATGATAAACATCAATTGTTCAGTCTGTGCAGAAGCAGTCTCTGCACAGAAGTCCCCGAGGCTACTACAAAACTGCTTGCTAAGGAGTTGAGGCTGGGTTGTGAAATCTAGAAGTGTAATTTGGGAAGTGTAGCAGACCTAGAGGAGATGGAAGAAGCCAGTTAGAATGACTGTTGCAACTCCATTACAGAATAACAGTGTTCATGGCTCATGGCCACTCCCCATTGTGTTCCATAGAAATCCCTGGTCCCGACTCAATAGTCTAGATAAGACCATTGACAAACTGCCCCTCCTTTTCTTTCTCCTCCTCTTCCTCCTTGAGATAGGATCTGTGTAGCCCAGGCTGGCCTGGAATTCAGGACCCTCGTACTTTAGCCTCGGAAGTTGCTGAGATTGCAGGCATATACCAGCATGGCTGACTGCAATATGGTTTTACCTAACTGTTGACAACCATATACTTGTCTCACTTGTCCTAAACCTCATATCCAACCACACCAGGACACCAGCCTCAGAGTGAGTCTAGGCATCTCAACTATTGCTCTCTATATTGTAATGGTCTTTCCTGTCTTCACCATTACATACTGAGGCTTCCTTCAAGACTCATTGGAAAAACTATCATTTCTGGGTCTTTGTTTTGTGTTTGTTTGTTTGTTTGTTTGTTTTGAGACATGGTCTTTCTATAGAGCCCTGGCTGTCCTAGAACTCGATATGTAGACCAGCATGGCCTTGAACTCACAGAGATCCACCTACCTCTGCCACCCAGGTGCTGAGATTAATTAGCTGTTATTTCTATTATTTCTAAAATGGCTAAGTTAAATAATCTCTGAATGTTATGATGTGTTCTCGTTTCATTACTCTTTCTACATCTGGAGACATAAAGACTTCTTTGATTCACTAGAAGTTCCTTAGAACAGTGAATTTACAGTATCTGAAGTCATGTGTAAACTACGTCTTCCACTGCCCCTCAATCCCTCTGCTAAGTGGGAACTGAGATGAGAACTTTATATGCAGGTGATTTACGTGGGAAAGTAACACCAGGGCCCAAGAGTGAAGGGATTCAGAGGGTGAACCCAGAAAGGACAATGGAAAAGTCAACCTGAAGTGAGCTGAGTTGGAGTTTTCCACTGTTGACCTGGCACACAGAAACACACATATCTGCAGAGCGAAGAGCTCCTCTTGATTCTATGATAAATTCAACATACGTGGTTATAGCAAAGAAACAACCGACTCCTGTAAGTGTTTGAAATTAATGGTTTGGGGGGCCTGGAGAGATGGCTCAGCAGTTAAGATCACTGGCTGTTTTTGAAGAGGACTCAGGTTCAATTCCCAGCACCCACATGGCATCTCACAACTGTCTGTAAGTCCAATTCCAGTAACTCTAATGCCCTCTGCTTGCCTCTGAGGGCACCAGGCATGCATGTGGTGCACAGACATACATCTATCCACATAAAACAATAAAAAAAATTGATAGCACTCAGGAGGCAGAGGCAGGCAGATCTGTGTGAGTTTGAGGCTAGCCTGCTCTACAGAGTGAGTTCCAGGACAGGACAGCCAAGAGTACACAAAGAAAGCCTGTCTTGAAAAACCAGAAAGAAAGGAAAAAAGAAAAAAGAAAAAAAAAAAAAGAAAGAAATAATTTCAACTCAAAGTATAGCATCCCACTATTTTTATTAGCACACACTAGCGGTAAACTAGGGCTTAAAAACACAGATTGCCATATCATAAAGTCAAATCACTTTAGGTTCAGGCAGGTACCAGCAGCACCATTGTTAGGGCTCCCCAAAGCAGCAACACTGATGGGGTGAATATTGTTTGTTTGTTTGTTTGTTTTTAGAGACAAGGTTTCTCTGTATAGCCTTGGCCATCCTGGACTCACTTTGTAGATCAGGCTGGCCTCGAACTCACAGCGATCCACCTGCCTCTGCCTCCGGAGTGCTGGGATTAAGGGTGTGTACCACCACGCCCAGCCTGGGGTGAATAGTCTTATCGCTGTATGAAACATGTTCCTTCTGCTTGGCTAACCAGCTTGACATTAATGGCTGCTCTTAGGTTTGCCCAGAAAAGTCCATGTTTGCTCTTCTCTGTAGGCCATTCCAAATAAGTCCTCTGTGCCATGAGGGTCTTCAGCTTGTGGTAGTTGGTAGGGATGGAGTACTGTGGGATGGGTTCCAGCAAGATCAGGATCAAGTTATCAGACCCCTCGTGGAAGAGATTGTGATGGGCAAAGTAGAGCTCATAATGGCACCACTCACTCTGGATGAAGTGGGGGGACAACACAAAGATGGACTTGTAACTCTTCTCAATGAAATGTATGATGTTCTCCACAATGCTCTTGCCAGGGACAAAGTTTCTCTCGTGGAGGCAGACCCGGATGCCATCCTTCTCTAGGTTTGGAAGCAATTCACTTTTTACCCAGGAAGAATCACGCCCACTGTATGAGACAAAAGCATGGAACTGCAGGTTTCTCTGGAATTCCTCTAAGGGGATGTTCCTGGCCCTGTGCCGGGTCTGTGTCCACTGACAAAGCATCCTGAGATACCAGGGCAGATCGAAGTAGAGGCAGAGGAAAGCCACGGTGGCAGCCAACACCAGCACGCTGGCCCCGATGGTGACAGTCAGCAGAACAGCATCACAGGACAGTGGAGAGAGGTGGAAGTCCTTCAATGGGGTTCCCTTAGTGCTTTCTGGGTAGTCACACGTGTAAGAGTCAGGCCAGCCTGCCACCGCGTCTCTTGACAGCTGGCTTATGTTTTTGACAAACTCTCTCAGCTCACATGTACATCGGAATGGGTTGTCGCCCGCTGCTATGGACCTAATATTCTGACAGCTCTGGAAGAACTCCTCGGAGGGGTGGGAAACTGAATTATGGTCAACGACCAGCACAGAAAGGCTGCTGAAGGCCCCGCACCCGGGAAGGTCAGCTAAAGAGTTGAATGCTACGTTGAGTTCCTGCAAAGCTTCCATGTGGGTGAGTTCTTTAGGGATGGCCTTTATTTTGTTGTTGTGAAGGTCAAGGACCTTGACCTTGGGAGGCAAGCACCTGAAAACAGAGCCGGTAAGCATATTTGAAGAAAGATTTAAAACCAGCAAGCTCTTAGTCCAAAAGCATTGGCTTCCCGTATCACTGTACCTTAAAGAATTCTGGCTGACGTCTAGATTTTGTAGAGACATCATCTTCTCAGACATAAGAACTATATTTTCAAGGGTTTTTAACTGATTCTTTTGCAAACTAAGTGTTTTCAATTCAATTAAGGTTCTACAATCTTTAAAAACTATGTCTGTTAAAAGGTTGTCGGTAAAGTCCAAATACAGAAATGGGCTAAGTTGGGACGGGCACAGCATGTGGACCATGCGTGTTCCTGATACTGTAACGTTTTGGATGTTCATGTTGGAAAAGATACTGTAAATGTAACTTTGCGGGAAACTGAACACGTCGCTGACAACTTGATGTATCGACAAAGCCTTCAGGGAAGTGTCGGAATAACGGAAACGTGTGAGGTCAAGGTGACCTTGCAGTTTCAGGTTTGAAATTGAGAAACGCTCGATGGGTAGTTGCCAAACCAGCTGGAGCAAAGAAATGAAGGAGCCCCATGTTGTTTCCACATTGTTTAGGATGAGATTTGACAGCTTCGGATTCCTCCTGAGCGCTGACAGAGCGCGTAAGAAAGAAGAGCAGCCGTTGTCTTCATGCACACACTTGATGTTAGACAGTTCCAAAGTGACCGTCGTCCTCACTGACACATCCAGAAGAAAACGAAACTCTCCTTTCGAAGGGAAAACAATGTGCAGGGTCTCAGCGCTGATGTGCTGAAGGCACGTGGGGTCTTCTCTCTCTCCGTAAGTGTCTCCTAAAACCAGCAAGACTTTACTGATGTTCGAATGAGCAATTGGCTGCACACTGGAATTTTGCACCTTAGAACCACTCAATCCCAGAAATTTGAGTTGGGACATATTGCCAAACTCTTTGCATATGGGCAGGGCATCAAATGCATTGAAGGAGAGGTCTAAGTGCTTGAGGTTGACTGCTGGGTGGCAAGAGATGACCCTTAACTCATTGTGGGACAGATCCAAATATTCCAGGTCCAAGTTGAATTTGAAAACACTGATGTCAAGATACTGGAGTCTGTTGTAGGACATTATCAAGACCCTCAGCTTGGACAAAGAGAGGATGTCAGAAGTCTGGAGCTCAGATATATTGTTTTGTGATATATTTAAAATAGTTGTTTTCATGGGTAGGTCCTTGGGCACTCTGGTGAGGTTTGCTTTTGGCCTCCTAATGATAAGCTCACTTTCGTCAGATAATTTGATTTTGATAAGCAGAAGCCCCAAGACAATGATGCAATAGAAAGTGATAGAATTTGTTTTAGTCATTGTATTGACATTCCTGAGGTGGCTGCTACTCTTCAGAGCATCTCCACATAGGTACAGATCCTAGAAAAAAAAAAAAAAGTCACATCACATGATTATATTAAATTAGGCATTTAACATCTTTGTTATTAGAGATGCACAAAATGAAGGCTACAGTCTCCCCAAACCAGAAAAGACCGATAAGTTAGGTAGATGGTAGATAGATAAACAATAGGTGGTGCAAACGCTAATCAAACAAATACCTAGAGAGACATAGGTGATATGGGTGTAGATAGGTATGAATATAGACATGTAAATATATGTAGGTGTGTGTGTGTGTGTGTGTGTGGTGTGTGTGTGTCACAGTGCATGTGTGGCAGAGAACCTGTGGGAGTCGGTCCTTTCCTTCCACTGTATAAGGCCCAGAGACTAAACTCAGCTTGCTGGGTTTGGTTAGCTCGTGCCTTTACCCACGCAGCCATCTTGATAACCCCAAACAACTTTTTATACGGCAGGAGCTGGAGGAGGGTCCAAAGAGACCACAGTCCTGCTGATGCCTGGCTTTGAACTTTCAGCCTCCTGAATAAATTGCCATTGCTTTAAGCCACTAAATTCATGATGATTTATGGCAGGAGCTGTAGGGTTGGAACACAGATGGTACCTAGAAACTCCTTATCCTGGATAATTTAATGCTAACTTGATACAAGCTAGAATTATCTGAAAGGAGGAAACCTCAATTGAGAAAATACTTCCATAAGATCCGCCTGTAGGGCATATTTTAAAAGCAATGATTTATGAGAGAGGGTTCAGTCCATTGTAGGTGTGGTGGCGTCCCTGGGCTGGTAGTCCTGGGCTCTATAAGAGAGCAGGCTGAGCAAGCCAAGGGGAAGCAAGCCAGTAAGTAGCACCCGTCCAAAGCCTCTGCATCAGTTCCTGCCTCCAGGTTCCTGCCATGTTTGAGTTCCTGTCCTGACCTCCTTCAGTGATGGAACAGTTAGGAAGTGTAAGCCAAATAAACCCTTTCCACACTAAGTTTCTTTGGTTGTGCTGTTTTATTATAGCAGTAGTAACCCCAACTAAGACACTCCCCTGACTCTGACCCTCTCAAGCACTTATTGAAAATCCAGGCTGAGACTCAACTCAAGCCCTTTTATGCTTTGACATGAAAAGTTCAGGTATCTCATAACTTTGTAAAGAGAGCCCTGGGTGGCTGAGTGAGAACTGCCTTGGCATCACTTGTTACCTACACAGGTTTTTTTTTGGGTCTAACTTTGGTCTTACTCAAAAGCTGTTAAAGATCACAGTTGAAAGTTCATTCATTCATTCATTCATCTACTATTTATCCAGCCAATGTATATGAGTTGTCCACTAGCCATGTTTTAGGGCCTAGACACAGAACAGCGAAGAAGACAAAGGCTGGTAATAAACAACTAACTTTAATTTCACGGAGTGCTGAAGTGTAAAAGACCGAGTCAGGGGAACGGTGATCACAGCGACAATCAGCTTTGGTTGGTTCACTGGAGAAAGCCTTTTTGAGGTGGCCCTGGGGTAGAAACTGAATGAGGCCAAAGAACTGAAGGAAGAGCCCTTCTAGCAAATAAAATAAAATAAAATAAAATAAAATAAAATAAAATAAAAGGCAGATACAAAGTCCGAAGATGGACCTTGGCTGAGCTGGTAGGAGGAACAGGGAAGTCAGGTAAGGCAAACACAAGCAAAGGCTTAGGGTTAAGATCACTCGAGGCCTTCCTGATCACAGCAAGGAATCGGGGTTAGAGCCCATGTTAGTTACTTCTCTCTGCTGTCAGGAAATATCCTGACCAAAGCAACTTGCGGAAGAATGGGTTTGTTTTAGTTTATGGCTCCAGGGGACAGAGTCCATTATGGCGGAGAAGGCCTTGCAGTGGGAGCAAAATGGATGATCACATCTTCATCCATGCACAGCAGGCAGGAGGGGAGGGCACTAAGGCTATAGATCCTCAAAACCCACCCACAGTGACATACATACTTCTCCCACAAGGCTCCACACCCCAAAGACTTCATAATAACACAAACTAGGGGCCCAATGTTCAAACGTGTGACCCTTTGGGGGCCACTTCCCATCACGTCAGATCCTACCTAAGTCACGAGGACATTGAGTCATAAGAATAATGTATCCATTCATTTATCCAACCAGTATTGGAAGGATTTGAGGACATTCATTCATTCATTCTTTTATCCAACCAATATTGGAGGGATTTGAGGATTAAAAATCTTCAGAAAATCTTTTTTAATCCATCTACCAAATGAGTATTTTCCCCTCAGAAGTGCTAGACATTGTTTGGGATTATGCCCTTTGCTCTAGTTATCAACCCATAATACTTTGGATACTGACCCATTGTCATCTGTCCAGTGGCATATGAGAACAGAGGGAGATGTGTTGAGATGAACCTTAGAGGCTCTTTCAATAAAGAAGAGCCAGATTCCTGTCCACATGTCCCTCACCATACATCAAAGGGCAGAGATAGATCTGAACAGTTCAACCCTCAGAAATAAACCTGGGCCATAAAAGTTCCCCAGGCTACACATGTGGACCGCCCAGGTTTCCAGAACTCTCCCTGGACTCACCCCTCTTTAGAGGTGTCCACGGTTGCCCTGGCTAGCCTGATTTCTTCACTAGCTGCATTCATCAAGACTGGGCAAGAAAGATGACCACACATCAGTGTTCGTGAAAAAGGCAACGCCAGCCTTTTCATGGCATTGACTGCCCTTGGAGAGCCCTAGAACCGTCCCAATCATGCCGTTCCAGCATTCCAAAGGGGCTGGAGCCATGTTTAAAGGGTGTTACGGGCATGAATGGGCTCCCGGAAAGCTACATGTTTGAATTTGAACCTTCAAGGCGGTGGTGGAATTAGAACACGGGCCCCTGGGAAGGTAATAAAAATAAAGTTATGAAGGCAGAAGTCTCATGAATGGGATCAAGGTCCTTACAAAAAGGACTTTATAGGCCTCTCTGCCTATTTCTTCCATGCAGGCATGAGACGGCCATCCATAATAAGATGGCTTTTGCCAGCCCCCAAGCATAGAGCACTTTAAACATGGACTTGTAGCTTCCAGAACTCTGAGGATAACTTCCTCTTGCTTTGGTGTGTGTGTGTGTGTGTGTGTGTGTGTGTGTGTGTGTGTGTGTGTGTGTGTGTGTGTGTCTAGTCCCAGGGATAAAACTAGGTCCCAGTACGTCTCTCTGTCATGAGCTACCTCCCCAGCAACAAGGTCCTGTCATTTCTGAGCCACCATCAGTCTTTTTACAGCAGCCCAATCTCAAGAAGAGAACGAGACTCAAAATAATCCCCTGTTCCCTCCTGGGCAACCCTGGGCATCCCAGGACAGAGCTGCATGGTGCAGTCAGGCCGGAGTTTGCATAACTGGGCTTAAGAGTCGCTTGGCTGGGCTGGAGAGATGGCTCAGAGGTTAAGATCACTGACTGCTCTTCCAAAGGTTATGAGTTCAATTCCCAGCAACCACATGGTGGCTCACAACCATCTATAACAAAATCTAGTACTCTCGTTTGGCCTGCGGGCAGAATGCTATATACAAAATAAATAAATAAATATTAAAAAAAAAAAGTTGCTTGGCCTTCCCCACTTATTTCCATGTGTGCATCTAAATCAGAGACTTTCCCACTGTCCAGCCCAGACTTCAATGGGGCAGTAGTCAGCAGTGTCAGGCATAAAATGTGGAGAGGTCACCATGAGCAAGATGAAGTATCATTCATTGTTTCTTTCTTTCTTTTCTTTTTTTTTTTTTTTTTTTTTGTTTGTTTGGTTTTTTGTTTTTTTTCCAAGACAGGATTTCTCTGTGTAGCCCTGGCTGTCCTGGAGTCACTTTGTACACCAGGCTGGCCTCAAACTCACAGCAATCTGCCTGCCTCTGCCTCCCGAGGGCTGGGATTAAAGGCGTGCGCCACCACTGCCCAGTTATCTTTGTTTTCTTAACAGCAACAACCTCAAAGGGCTAGAATCTGCACATGGCCAGGTATGTAATGAAACAGCCTGTCCCGACCATGTAAAAGTGGGCCTAAATCAATTGACCCCAGAGCCATTTAACCTCAAGTCATTAGCTGCAGGTACTCAGTTCACGAAACCACTTTTCATTTACATAATTAAGAATAAAAATCTTAGGGCTGGTGAGAAGGCTTAGCAGGTAAAGGCAGCTGCCATCAGCCCTGACAACCTGAGTTCAACCTCTGCAACCCACACAGCAGGAGAAAATCAACTTCCATAATGACTTCCACATGTGCACATATAAACACACATGCTCAAAAATAAAGAAGTAATTTTTTAAAAAAGAAATCAAAGTATTGTAATTGAAAAAAAGTGAATTTTACATATTTGCAGAAGCCGTAAGTTGTAGATAACAAGCCTGCTAAAGTCACTAAAAATCAATGTCTAAATTTTCTAGTTGAAACAAAACCAAATTCTTGTTATTATTTTAGGGTTTTTTGTTTGTTTGTTTGTTTGCTTGCTTGCTTTGTTTTGTTTTTTGTTTCATTCTGTTTTTGAAACAGCCCCTCAATATGTTACCCTGGCTATCCTGCAATTCACTTTGTAGTTATGTAGACCAGGGTAGCTTCAAACCTGCGGTGACCTCCCACATCAGCCTCCAGAATGCTGAGAGGACAGTTGTGTGCACCATGCCAAAGTATTGTTGATCAAAGTCTTAATGATAGTCACGTAACTCCCATCTATTTTAGAACCTCAAAACCACTTTACCATGAACTAAGAGAATGATTTGTTAATTGAACAGTGAAAGGAAACTTTAAAAGCTTGAAATCTTCAGATATATTTATGTCCACTTTTATGATCCAGGACAAGCTTAACAGCCATCAAACGACACAAGGAAGCAAGACTTCTGAGTTACCTTTGTTCAGCAACTCTGGGGACATCAAAGCAGGCTTTGGCTGGCCTTAAATGGACAACACGCACACAGTGGACTTGGCTCATTAAGTTCAGTTCTATAAGCCCGTGTGAAGAGAAGCTATTAAATACCCCTGGAAGGACTGGGCAGAGGGTAAGGCCTTTTCTGCTTGGCTTTGGGAACTTCTGCACTGACCAACATGGACATGGCTTAGAGAACATTCTGAAAACCTACTTCCAGCTCCCCAGAACAGTTTCAATAATCTGAGGAAACAGACAGGAATATCCAATAAGAATAACTCAGAATAAAAATGAAAAGAAGATTTCCCATTAAAACAAAGCTGTACTTCTCCAGGAGGAACTGAGTTGCCCTGCACAGCCTGTTTTCATTGGCACAGTGAAATGCCTGAGACAGACTTCTTGATAAAGAAAAGTTAATTTTACTTACACTTCTGCTCAGCAATCAAGCAGCCACATCTGGCGATCTCCTTGGTAGCAGAATCCCAGCGCGGTGCAGGGCATCTCATGGCACGAGATAGGGACCTATGTATGTATGCATTCTGGCTGCTCCTTTTTTATTAAGCCACCAGTATTCAATCACGTGCTCCTTCTCTGATGATCTGATAAAACTCAATCCTAGTTTCCTCCCAAAGGACCACCTCCAAATGCTACAGTTAGACTGAGCTTCTGCTCTCTTGGTGCCTCGCAGAGGGTGTCACATTCCAACACATGGGCTCTCGGCAGACACACTCAGTGTATGCAGGTCACAGCATGTCCTGTTTTCCTGAACACTGCATTGAGAGGAATATGAAGGGGGAAGCAAGAGGGGAGGAGATGGGAGGAAGGGGAGGGAAAGAGAGAGGGGAGAGGGGAGAAGAGGTCATCAAAAATGAAAAACAGCTGTGTCCAAAAATCAAAAACACCTGAGACCAAGAACTCATCGCTTTACACACACACACACACACACACACACACACACACACACACACAGAGAGAGAGAGAGCTCTTGAAAACAAATCACATGAGGGGACGCTTTGATCAGACTTAGGTTGGACAAATACTAGCTTCAAACCACACAGCCACACTAAGTGAAGATCAGAAACAAGCCTACTTAAGAGAAACATCCATACCTTGATCTTAGAGACATTTTCTATTTCCACATGGCAACCAGCACGGCCCTTATTTTTAAAAACAGAGTAAAGTGATTTGTTTTACTTACCAAGACAACCTGCCTGTCCGGCATAGCAGTAAGAAATTCAAGCCCTTACTTCCTAGATCATTCCATTGTTAACTGCTTTCAGCATTGAAAGAAATGGATCTTTTACTGCCACCTATTGCTAATCCCTGGAATTACACCACATGGAAACCTTAGAGCCCATTTTCTCCAATGAAAATAATTTGCAGACTTATACTCGAATAGAGTTATGGTTCTATATTTTACTACAGTAGCCTCACTGCTGTTCCCAGTAGTGGAGTGAACCAGTGGTTCTTAATAATTCGTAGATTGTTATTGCCTAAATCCAACCTGCTTACCACGGTGGCTGTGACAACGCTGGGTGCGAGGTTCCGGTGCGTCCCAGTAGCTTTGCTTTTCCTCTGGCCTTTTGAGAATCAGCTCACTATCTTGTGACTGAACAGTGGCAGTCAGCAGGGCCAAGATCAAAGTTTTGCAAAAAAAAAAAAAAAAAAAAAAAAAAAAAAAAATATATATATATATATATATATATATATTATATCTTTAAGAGAAAAGATAATTCGTGAGAGGCTTGCAGGACAGATGGACAGACGTTAACCATGCCTTTGGGGTTACTAGTTTTCAGATGCGCTTTGGCACAAAACTTCTCCATTGATATTTTCTAACTCCATTGAGAATATGAGCTTTTAAAGTGTTAAAAAAAAAAAAAAAAAAAAAAAAACAAAACAAAAAAAACTAGTGCCACCAAGGCTGTGTTTTATCAGAGAGGGCCAAGATGCTTCCTCTAGCTTGGTTTTGGTCTGCAAACTCAAGGAATCCGTTCTGATGGTCACATTTACAAAACAACCACACAAACAGGCAACCAAAGCTAAAGAATGGCATCTGCCTCCATGCTTGTCCTCAGGCCAGTGACAGTAACAGTGTGGACATGGAGATGACCAAACTCCCTCCTCCTCCCTCTCCACACGGATCGAACGTAATCATCCCTGCTCAGGGAGTGAAGGTCACTTCCCCTAAACTAAGAACTCTGAGGTTTCACTGTGACCTGTCTCTGTTCCCCAGCTCAGAATTTGTTTAATGGGGGAAATGTGTGGTTAGATATATTTATGAAACTGAAAGCACTCACTACCCCCCAAACACACACTACTTCTTCCTTTAAACTCATAACCAGAGATCGGGGGTGTCTTTGAGAATTCAGCCCTTGGCTCCTGTGTTTGTCGGTGTTCTCTATAGGAACAGAACCAACAGAATTTATATTTACATACAGGGGTTTATTAGAGTGGCTTACAGGCTGTGGTCCTGCTAGTTCAACACTGGCTGTCTATAGAGAAAGCTCAAGTGTCCAGTAGCTGTTCAGCTCATGAGGCCAGGTGTCTCCACTGGTCTTGAGTATACACTGGTATCTTGAAGAAGTAGGCTCTAATGCCAGCAAGGAATGGAGAGAGACAGAGAGAGAGAGGGGGGGGGGGGGCAAACGGGCAAAGAGGAAAACCTTCCTTCTTCCTTATATAGGCTGCTACAAGAAGGTGTGGCCAGATTTAGGGTAGGTCTTCTGATTTTAACTGATTGGAATTGATGTGGGTCTTTCTACCTCAAAAGATCCAATTCACTAAAAAATACCCCACAGCAGCTTGGGCTTCTAGTTAATTCCAGACAGTCATGTTAACTACCAAGAGTATCTATCACAGCTCTCGAAGGTTCAGGCTTTGTGATCCCAGATCTAAAGAAATGCCTAAGGATGTGCCCGCTGGTGCAATAGTGGCAGAAAGGTTATATAACCGACCACTCCTGGGTCAGATCTGGTGAACAAGAAGGAAGCCCTTCCGGGTACCCAGTACTGTAAGCCTGGTCAGTGTTGGGGGATGGTTTTGTGCACTGTGTACTGATTTCCGTGCTCAGGGATCTTACGGTTCTGGTCCTGGGCATTGTCATCACTACTGAAGAGTCTTCTGTCTCAGTGTTGTGTAAAGCTTGCTCTGGGTTAGGGTTCAGGTATAGCCGCACACTGACCACTCGAACACCAGACTCAGGTTGAAAGATATTTATCGACGGCTTAACTAGGAACTGAGTGGCCAGGAATACAATCTGAACTCAGGAGTCAGACGGTGGCGTTGAGCTGTTTTCAAAGTGAGTCTTTAAAGGAAAAACAAAACGAAACCCACAACCAGGTAGGAGAAACCAATTTTTTTCCAGGGACAGTGTGTTCACCCAACTGAGAATTATTCTCCGTTGTGTCCAGGTAGCTAAACGAAGCACTTTAAGCTGATTGATTGGCTGGGAGCTAAAGTAGGGGAACATTGAGGGGCTTCCCAGCCCTTTGTGAGAAGGAACACAGCAGGATGCTACTTTCTTAATTCTAATAGAATGTACATTTATCTTTAGCGCAAGCAGAACATGCATTTATCATTTATTTTTTTCTTTTTAAATTTGTAATTATATTTATGTACAGAAAACTTAGCAGTGTACATTTAACCCAGTTTAGTGGCAAGGTATTAGAGCCTTTGCCTTTTCCAGCTTGGCAATGTGAGCCGCGGATTTAGGACCCAGGACACTGCCTCTCCAGTGGCGACGATGGATCTCACCGTATCTGTCATTGTAATTGGTCCTAAGAGCGTCCGCCAGCTTAGCCAGAGCTCCCTTGTCTTCCGAGGTAACCTGTGTGCAGGCAGCAGTGGTGCGAGTCTTCCTGTGGACCAGCCACCCAGCCTGGCCTTTCCCTTGATGATGCAGTAGGGACCCCCATCTTTCCACACAGGGCAGGGAGGAAGCTCAATGAGGTCTACGTCATGGGCAATCACCGCCAGCTGAGCCTTCTTGTTCTCCACCAAGGTGGTGACAGTATTGACCGCTGCTCGGAGGACAGGTGGTCTCTTAGTTGGGACGTCCCCTTTGCCAGCAGCTTTCTTCTCAGCACGGGCCAGCAGCCCTAGCTTCTTCTCCTGCTTTGTCTCTGGCCTGTACTGTGGGCAAGCTTAAGCAACTGGATAGCAGTTTCCGGTCCAGGGCCTGGGTGAGCTGGTTATGGCAGGAGGCACTCTGAGCCACTTATTTGCCGCTAGAGCCTGATGTAGCGGGGTCGTTTAACGATGCGAGTGAGATCTCTTTGGGGCTGGATATCCTGCCCAATGCCGAAGTTCTTGGGCCTTTTCTCAAACAAAGGATTAACCACCCTTTTGGCCTCCTGTTTCTTCAGGACGGCGGGGGCGTCTTCCTCTTGGCCCTCTTTCCCTTGGGTATCTTGCTGGGCTGGAGGAGCAAGCATTGAACTTTCCTGGTTTCAGGCACCTAGGGCCCAAGAACTTGAGCTTAATTTCACCTTGTGATCAAAATGGAGACTTGAACTCAAACCGATTTCTCATATGCTAAGAGCTGATGTTAACAGAAAAGCTACAGTCATGCTAAGAACTCAAGTAGGAGTTAATGAGGGGCTATTATTATGTGAAAAGTTTAAGCTGATTATAATGTTCTCCATCATCTCTGATTGGTTAATAAAGAGCTGAATAGCCAATAGGTGGGCAGGAGAGTTGAGGCAGGGTTTATGAGTCCCAGGGTTTATGAGGAGGCGTCCAGGTGGAGAAGAAGAGAGATGAGAAGGTCGCCATGACGACACAAATGGAGCAGGAGCATCCAGGGTGAGACCAGATGGCAAGCGATGGGGCACGCGGCTGGGAAAACAGTCCAGACCACGTAGACGGGTTCGAATAGATAAGTATCTGCCCAGCCATAGTGCCTTAAAGTTTATTAACACATGTAATAGGTCTCCATGTCATTATTTGAGAGCTAGAGTGGGCATAGAAAAAAAAAAAAAAACCTTTTATTTCCACAGGTGAAACTATGATGAATCAGGAGGTTATATGCCCCAGAGGCGAACTAACCACTGGTGTCTTGCTAAATGGACACCCTGTCAAACTGCCTTTTGAATATTAGTATTTATAAGCATAGGTAGCAGTGTCTTCAACCTTGGCCAGAGAGGCCTCTCTCTGCAGGGGTCATCACTTAATGAAGAGACCCCTAATTTTCAAAGTGCTGAGAATAAGTGACTATTGAGCGTTCCCTAAAAAGCACATCTAATACCAACCCTCACGCCCAAGGCTCAGGGAAGAGTGTGGAAGACAAAGTATAAAGTGTGTAAGAGCTGGTGGGTGCAGAAGAGTGCTATGGATGGCCGGCTTCGGGACATGACATGACCACTGCCCTCATGAGCTCACTGAGGCTTTACTTGCCTGCACAAGATCTGCACAAAACCAATCCAACAACATAACCCAACATTCCGGCAGGCAGCACTAAAGCATTACAGGGAGGGGGCATGAAGGCCTGAAGGGATGTGATGGGGGTGCCTGGGAGAGTGAGGGGGGCAATTGGAGTAGATGCTATTAACATACATCATACACATATGTATGATTGGCATTCAATGTGTACGTTGTATTGACACAAAATTGTCAAAGCATAAAAAATATTCTCTTTTAAAAATAAAGTTAGCCAAGAAAGGACATTAAGCAGAGCATCAGGCAAAGCACATTATTATCCTAGTACCCCACTTCCCTCCATCCTCCACCCCTTGGTGAGCCTCCTCCTCACCTGTTCTCTTCTCCCCTGTTATCCGGTGGACAACCCTGACAAATGTGAATCTGTAGTGATGCACACCCATGTAGCCATACAGCGCCCCCTCCTTAACCCTCAGAGAGTGTAGCTTTTTAATTTGAAAAATATTTAAAGCATTAAAATAGTATATTTTACAATATTTTATAATATAAAAAGTATATCCAATACAAAACATTAGCAATTAGGATCTCTGTGTGTGTGTGTGTGTGTGTGTGTGTGTGTTTAAATTAAGTCTTCAAAGTCTGATGTGTGCTCTGTGCACCTCTATTGGGCCACTCACATCTCAGGTGTGCAATAATCCTATGTGGCTAAGGCCATCATATTGGACGGCACCAGGCTAGTTGACACTGTCACAGCCGTGAAAACATGTGAGTCCACCTCTGTACTTCAGGCAGCCCTCAACTTTTCACCACAGCCACTTCTCTGTCCTTATTCCCCATGTCCAGGCATGCCTCTTTAGATCCAGGGCAGTGTAAAATCAACTGTCAAGCAAGTTTGATCCGTGATTAGTTTTTTTTTTAAAGCTTTATTGAATTATAAATACTCTACAAATAAAAACATAAAAAGCAAACCAAAAAGTATAACTCACACACCATAAACCCTTTCAACAACAATAAATACTTTTGATGCCTTTAGAGCTGTGCCATCCTCATCACAATCAATTTACAAGATATCATCACCTTAAAATGAACTGCTGTGTCTGTATACACTACTCTGTAGAAGACATGAATTTCTATGAATTTGTCACTTCTGACTACTTCAGGTAAGTGGGTTTATACACTCTGGGGTCCGTCTTGGCTGGCTTCCTTCCTAGCATCATGATTTCATGGTTCATCCATGCTGTCCCATGTATCTACCTCTCCTTCTCCTTCTCCTCCTCCTCCTTCTTCTTTCAGACTGGGTTTCTCTGTGTACCCCTGGTAGTCCTGGAACTTACTCTGTAGACCAGGCTGGCCTCAAACTCACAGAGACTCGGCTGCCTCAACCTCCTGAGTGCTGGGATTACAGGCGTGTGCCACCACCATCACCTGACTGATAGCCCACTGTTACTGTCCAACACTTCTTAGTTGTATGAATAACCCATATCGGTCCACTTATCACCAGATGAACATCATAGCTCTTGTGAGCAATGCTGGCATGAGAAGTGTGCACACCTTTTGGGGTAGACATAGTTTCTCTTGAGATGTGCCCAGGACACTGTATGGTATGAGAATTCTGTTTAGCCTGTGGGAGAGCCACCAGGCGGAGAGGAGCCGCAGTCCGATCCTGCCCAAGCAGCACCCTAGAGGAATTCTCATTCTCCACATCTTTGATAACACTTTTTATTATCTGTTTTAAAGCTGTCCAACTGGACACAAAGAGGTACTACATTGTGGTTTTAATTTGTGTTTCCCTGGCTGATATTGGCGTCAAACATCTTTTCACGTATGTTTTGACTATCTATCATCTATCTATCTATCTATCTATCTATCTATCTATCTATCTATCTATCTCTTTTAGATTTATTCCCTGCCCTTTTTAAAAACAAAATTAAAAATACAGGTAGGGCCCAGATACAGCCTAATGACAGAACATTTTTATTTAAAAAAAAAATTAGTCTCTCATATGTTACATCCTGACCATGGTTTCCCTTTCCCTTCCTCTCCCTCCGCCTTCTACCTCCCCTCCCCTCTCCTCTAGATTCACCCACCCTCTGCCTCCCAGCAGTTGGCAGGATCTCTGTGAGTTCAAGGCCAGCCTGGTCTATAAAGTGAATTCCAGGACAGCCATCGTTGTCTTTTTGTTCTATTTTATTTTCTTATTTCTACTTTTTTTTTTTTTTTTTTTTTTTTTTTTTTTTTTTGTCTTGCACTGCTGGAGGACCAAACCCAGGGCCTCACACGCATTTAGAGGTGCTCTACCAGGGCCAGGGCCTCCATGAGGACACTGCCCACAGAATCACCTGACTGGGACTCATGGGGACTCATGGAGATCAGGGAGCCCTAGGGGTCTGACTTGCCCGTGTTATGTCTGAGTGGCTTGGTGTTCACTGTGGGAGCCCTAACCGTGGATGTGGGGCTGTCCCTGACTCTTCTGTCTACTGTGGGACCCTCTTCCTCCTCCTGGGGTGCCTCATCCAGCCTTGATGTGACAGTGTGTGCCTCGGCTTACTGAAGCTTGCTATGTCGCATTTGGCTGATGTCCCTGGGAGGCCGGCACTTTTCTGGGGGGAGGTGGAAGGGAGGAGGAGGGGAGGCAGAGGGAAGGCAGATCTAGAGGAGATGGGAGAGGTGTGGAAAGCTAAGGGGGAGGGGAGGGAGGGGAAATTGTGGTCAGAATATAATATATGAGAGAAGAATAAATTTTTTAAAAATAGAGGTGCTTTGCAATTAGGCTGTATCCTGGTCCCTACCTGTCTTTTTAATTTTTAAAATTCATCATCATCATTATTATTATTACTAGTACTATGGTGATGATGGTGATGATGCATTCTTGTGTGCACGATGTGTTGGAGCAGGTGCATACGTGGCGGTCACAGGACAACTTTGTGGAGTCAATTATCGCCTTCCACATTTATCTGGGTGTCAAGGGTTGAACTAGGGCTCCCAGGCTTAGGGCACCAACTGCTATGCCTGCCCAGCCCTCTCATCGGCCCCTTATTTGTCTTTTTAATGACTGAGTTGTTACAGTTGTTTACACGTACTCCAGACATTGAAGGAACTGCAGATTTCCCCCCTATTTTGGAGTGATCTTCTCTTTCTTGAAACACAAAGACTTTAGTGTTTTGTTATATTTGATTTATCCTTTTTTTTTTTTTTTTTTTTTCTTTTGCTGTTGATATACTTGGAGTCACTTCTAAGGAAACACTGACAAACTCAGTGTGCCTGTGTTCTCCCTTGGAAGATTGTTTTCACTCTTTGGGTCGTTGATGTTATTATTGAGAGAGGATCTTGCTATACAGCCCAGGCTAGCCTGGAACTTACAATCCTTCCGCCTAGGCCTCTTAACTGCTGGAATTACAGGTATATCCCCCTACGTCCTGCCTTTTTGTCTTATGTGTCTTGTGATGGATCTTAAACCCAGATCCCTATGCACGCTGGGCAAGCACTCCACCACTGAGCTAAACTTAGCCTTTCATTACTTCATAATCTTTCATCTGTGTACACAGTGTGAGACAGGGATCAAACCGTTTTTGCATGTGGCTATCCAATTGTCTCAGCCGTCTGACTGAAAAGACTTCTTTTTTTTCCCCCATGGAATAGTCTTGGCACCATGAAATAGTCTTGATGGAAGCCAGTTGACTGTAGATGCACAGGCTTACTTCTAGAATTGTACCCTGTTAATTGGCTTGTTTATCCTTGGGTTGGATGGCACCATTTTGGCCACTATAGTCTTTTTAAAAATTTTTTAGTTATTTATTTTTTACTTTATGTACATTCATGTTTTGTCCACATGTATGTCTGTATGAGATGTCAGGACTTATGAAGTAGGGCTTACATACAGATGTGAGCTACCATGTGGGGGCTGGGAATTGAACCCAGGTCCTCTGGAAAACCAACCAGTGCTCTTAACCACTGAGCCATCTCTCCATCCCAGCCACTTTTAACTTGTAGTGAGTTAAAAAAAAAAAAAAAAAAAAAAGCACAAGTCCTCCTTTCTCAGCTCACATTGACTCTTCTCTCTATAGGATATAAATTTGAGTAACGTCTGCGTAATTGCATAATGCTAGGCAGGTGTGCTGACACTTGCTCTGTTTTGTGAAGACAGACTCACTCCATGTAGATCTGGCTGCGTTTGAACTCACGACCCTCTGACTTCATTTCTGAGTGTTGGGATTATGAAGGTACACCGCCACACCTAGCTGGGAAGTATACTTTCTTTTTTCTTAAAATTAGCATACAAAGTAATGAACTTTATTATGCATTTGCACATGTATCATTTTACTTTGTCCCAATTTCAACATATAGTTCAAATATAATTTTAAATATAAGTTCTATCTATGAGAGACAAACATGACATTTGTCTTTCTTTATACGTCTCCCCACCTCAGCCTAACCTAGAAATCTACTCATAGACATGCCCGGAGGTTTGTCTCTTAGGCGGTTCTATATCCTGTCACGTACATAAGCAATAGTAACCATAAAAGTTAATGGGCCTCATTATGTCATTTGCATACGCGTCATTATACTTGACCCAATTTGAACATATAAGTCAAATATAATTTGAATTGAATAACTGGGTCCTATGACAGCTCTATTTTTTAGCCTTTTGATCAAGCTCCATTCTGATTTCCATTTTGGCTGCCCGTTTGCTTTCACACCAATGCTGTACAAAGATGTCATTTGCTTCCTTGATTATAGTCTTTCTGACTAGACTGGGATGGATCTTAACACAATTTCAGTTTGTGTTTTCCTAATGTCTAAGGGTGTTGAACACTTCAAGAGTTTATTGGCTTTTTAAAAAAAATTTTTTATTATAATTTACTTAGATTATATCTCAGGATTGTTATCACCTCACTTGTATCTTCCTGTTCCCACCCTCCCTTCTTCTTCTGCCCTATCCCCCTCCCCTAGACCTCTGACAGAAGGGGGCCTCCTCCCCCACCATAAGACCACAGCCTATAAGGGCTCATTTAGATAGCCTGCTTTCCCTTCCTCTGTGTACCCCAGGCCTCCCCACCAAGGGGAGCAAATCTGGGGCACCAGAGTTCATGTCAGAGGCAGTCCATGCTCCCCCACAACTGTGGAGAAGGAGCTGTCCATTGGCTAGATCTGAACAGGGGGGGTCTAGATTTATTTCATGCATTGTCGTTGGTTGGCGCCACAATTTGTGCAGGCGCCCCCTGGGTCCAGATCCACAGAAGCTTATTGGCTATTTATATTTCTTCTGCTGAGAGCTATCTGTTCAATGCATTCTGCTCAGTTAGTAGATTAGTGATTTGGCTCTTTAATGATTAATTCTTGTGGCTCTTTATAGATTCTGGCTATTAATTCCCTGCCAGACGTGTAGTTGGCAAATATCTTTTCCCCCATTCTGGGCTGTCTCTTTATTATGGTGATTGTTTGCTTTTCTGGTGAGGGTGCAGAGTTTATGTGATCCCAATTGTTGATCATTTCCTGTACTATTGGAACCCTTTTCTACATCTGTGTGTGGAGGTGCTGTTCATGTTTTCCTCCAGCAGTCTCAAAGTTTCAGGCCTTACCTTCAGGTCTTGAAGCATTTGGAATTCATTTTTGTGTAAGGTAGGAGAGATGGTTGTAGTTTTATTCTTCTAGTTTTCCCTACACCAGTTGTTAAAGAGGCTGCCTCCATTGCATGTTTCTGTGGGGGTCAGGTTTTTGTTTTGGTTTTGGTTTTTTTGGGGGGTGGTCATTGTTCACTTATTTATTTGAGACAATGCCTCACTAGTAAGCTTGGGTGGCCTGAAAGTTACTACTTAGACTAGGTTGACTTCAAACTCATAGAAATCAGCCTGCATCTTCCTCAGAGTTCTGGGATTAAAGCTGTGCATCACTGTGATGGTTTCCAATGCATGTTTTTTTTTTTTAATTTTGGTTTTGGGTTTTTGAGACAGGGTTTCTCTGTGTAGCTTTGGCTGTCCTGTACTCCCTTTGTAGACCAGGCTGGCCTCAAACTAAAAAAGATCCACCTGCTTCTGCCTCCCGAGTGCTAGGATTAAAGGTGCGTGCCCAATGATTGTTTTTGACAACTTTGTTAAAAATTAGGTGTCTGAGCCAGGCATGGTGGAGCACCATATTACACTTAATACTCTGTGTGTGTTGAACTGTGGGTTGAAACCAACTTGGTCATAGTATGATCTTTTAGAATTGTTCTTCATTTAATAAAGCAGAGACTAAAAGAGAATAAAACAACCATACTAGAATCACTCAAAGAGGTGGCTCTCTGAAAAATTAATGAGATAGAAAAAAAAAATGCTAGCCAAACTAATCACAAGAAAAAAAAGAAAACCTAGATCATTAAAAATAATTGTTTCTTTTTCACTTTGTTATGTCTTTGGGCTTTTTCCATGTGTAGTGACATTTTGTACCTCTTTAGTGAGTTATTTGTTCATGGAATATTCCTATTTTCATAGTAAGGTTATAGTTTAGTACTTTGTTGTATATTTTCTTTTATGTTGCGGACATTGGTTTCTTCCAAACTCCCTGCTTCTCTTTTTATGGCATGATTTTTGCAACAACGAACCTATATATTTTACGTAAATGGATTCAAGTTCAGAGTTTTCTTTGGTTGTTGCTGCTGTTCAGCTGAGAGTTGATGAGCTAGGTGGAAGAAGAGTCTGGTTTTAGCATTTGTTGATACTTGGAATGCCAGTATTCTCCCCACAGCTGCTCCCTGGCTGCCAGCTGCTCCCACCGCACATGGTCATCACCAGTCTGCACAAGCCAGCTTCTGCATGCCATTGGTGTTTTATTTATTTGTTTTTTGAGACAGGGTCTCACTGTGTAGACCAGGCTGGCCTTACACTCAGAGATTTGCCTTCCTCTGCTTCCCAGTGAGAGGATTAAAGGCACAAGCCTTGCTGCTTTGATATTTTAAAAGTTCCTTCCTACTACAAGATCACATATCTGTATCTATGTTTTTCTCAAACAAAAGTTCTAGGTAATCTCAATGTCTTATTATTGAAATAAAATGTTTACTAAGAAAAGTTAGAGCAAACAAGTAAATGAGAAGAACAAGGTTAACTCAACGATCATCCCACCACACTTCTGTAGCATCAACGGAGCTTCTTTATTTGTTTTTTGTTTCCTTCTAATCCTATGAACATGCTTCAGCTCTTGGTGCCTACTGACAAACTGTTGTTCAGAAACTTTTACCAGTCTACCTATACGCACCCAGTAGGGCAAAGCTCAGCCTAAAGCCAACAATGGCCTACAGGAGTCTCATGGGCTGACCCATACAGTTGAGGTTGCCTTCTTTCTTGTAACATGAAGCCGTGTAGACTCCTTCTCCTACTGCATCCATCTGGGAAAGGAGGCAGGACAGGGACCTTTCCGTGAATGATGGAGTATTTGCTCAGAAAAGACTGCGTCGACACGACAGCAGACAGCTAAGCCTCATGGGACCAAGGTGCTGCCACTGTATAACAAGACAAATGCCACATCCACCCCTCGGCCTCATCCCACAGCTCCGTGGAATCAAGGTTTTCATCAGGTGTCTGTCAAACATTTGGAGGAAACAGAAGCTGGAGCTGTCAGTTTTGTGTCACTGCGATGGAAGACCTGGCGTTGGGACCTGAGGCCATGCAGTGTCATGACGGTGGGAGGCATGTGGTGGATGGGTTGGTCACCTTGTGGGGACAAGGAAGCGGAGAGAAGAGGGTCAGGTGGAGAGAGAGCACACTCCTAAGATAATTGTGGTGGTTCACCTCGGTGATCCTAGCTGTTGGAAGGCCGAGGCAGAGGGGACACTGAGCTCAGTAAAAATCTGGACTATACACAGTGAGACCCTGATGTCAGAACAAGAAAAATGAGCCTTGAAAAAAAAAAGCCTTCAAAGGCATCCTGCCAACGGCTTGCTTCCTACAATTAGGGTCCCATCCTCACTGTCTATTAAGCTGAGAACTCAGCAGTGGAAAATGCCATTAGTGAACTTAGCACCTTCATAAACAACTTCTAAACAGCACAGTCATATTTTCCCTCAAGGCCTTCAAGCACAAGCATTTGAGGACATTTTAGCTCTGAACTATATGGGTTAGTTTGATTTTCATCAACCAGACACATGTTAGGGTCACGTTTGGGAAGAAAGATCTTCAATTAAGAAAAATGTCTCAATCAGATTGGCCTGTAGGCAAACTTGTTGGGGCGTTTTCTTGATTAACATTGATGAGGGAGGCCCAGCTCACTGCGGGTGGTGCCGTTCCTGGGCAGGGGTGGTCCTCAGTGCTATAAGACAACACATTGAACAGGACATGGAGAGCAAGGCTGAAAACAGCATTCTTCCACTACCTCTGCCTCCCTTCCTGCCTCCAGATTCCTGTTTTGATTTGCTGCCCTGACTTCCCTTCCCAGCAGACCGTAACTATAAGCCAAAAGAAGCCCTTTCTTCCACAAGTTGCTTTTGATCATGTTGTTTATTATAGTCATGGAGACCAAACTAAGGCGCCACAACCAAAGCACCTCCAGATAGGAACTTAAATCCACAATGCTCATCAGAACCCAAGTTAACACTTTATTAAGTTGGAAATCCAAGCTTCAGGTTTTCACATCGTCTTCATTGACCACTGCTAACTTGGTAATAAAAGAAGCTCTAAGGTTGGCCCAAAACAGTCCATGTTTGCTCTTCTCTGTAGGCCATTCCAAATAAGTCCTCTGTGCCATGAGAGCCCGCAGCTTGTGGTACCTACTGGGAATGTTGTCCTGTGGGATGGGTTCCAGCAAGATCAGGATCAAGTTATCAGACCCCTCGTGGAAGAGATTGTGATGGGCAAAGTAGAGCTCATAATGGCACCACTCACTCTGGATGAAGTGGGGGGACAACACAAAGATGGACTTGTAACTCTTCTCAATGAAATGTATGATGTTCTCCACAATGCTCTTGCCAGGGACAAAGTGTCTCTCGTGGAGGCAGACCCGGATGCCATCCTTCTCTAGGTTTGGAAGTAACTCATTCTTCACCCAGGCAGAATCATGCTCACTGTATGAGACAAAAGCATGGAACTGCAGGTTTCTCTGGAGTTCCTCTAAGGGGATGTTCCTGGCCCTGTGCCGGGTCTGTGTCCACTGACAAAGCATCCTGAGATACCAGGGCAGATCAAAGTAGAGGCAGAGGAAAGCCACGGTGGCAGCCAACACCAGCACGCTGGCCCCGATGGTGACAGTCAGCAGAACAGCATCACAGGACAGTGGAGAGAGGTGGAAGTCCTTCAATGGGGTTCCCTTAGTGCTTTCTGGGTAGTCACACGTGTAAGAGTCAGGCCAGCCTGCCACCGCGTCTCTTGACAGCTGGCTTATGTTTTTGACAAACTCTCTCAGCTCACATGTACATCGGAATGGGTTGTCGCCCGCTGCTATGGACCTAATATTCTGACAGCTCTGGAAGAACTCCTCGGAGGGGTGGGAAACTGAATTATGGTCAACGACCAGCACAGAAAGGCTGCTGAAGGCCCCGCACCCGGGAAGGTCAGCTAAAGAGTTGAATGCTACGTTGAGTTCCTGCAAAGCTTCCATGTGGGTGAGTTCTTTAGGGATGGCCTTTATTTTGTTGTTGTGAAGGTCAAGGACTTTGACCTTGGGAGGCAAGCACCTGAAAACAGAGTCCGTAAGTACATTCGAAGACAAATTCAACACTGATATGCTCTCAGCCCAAGCGCATGCTCCTTCGTAGGCATGAGAGTCCAAGGAATTCAAGCTAACATCCAACGTTTCCAGGGAGGACATATTCCTCGTCATAAGTCCTACCTTAAAGAAGTTCTTCAAGCCGTTCCTTTGTAAGATAAGCGTCTCCAGTCTCTTTAATGTGGAGCAGCCTTGAAAAACACTGTCTGTGAAAACGTTCTGCGTAAAGTTCAGAAACATAAATGTGCTTGGAAACCGAGGGCACATCATGTGGATGAAAGGTGTGTCTGAGATTGTCAGCATCCTGATGTTCATGCCTGCAAACAGGGAGTACAACGCCTCCTTTGAAAAGATGAACACTTGGTTCGCAACATGCTCTATCTTCAAACCCTTTAGTACTGTCTCCACGTAAGTAAACTTTTCCGAGTTGATGCTTTCAACTATCTTTAAGGTGTCAATGTTGAGATACTCCACCGGTCGGGGCCAAAGAAACTGGAAAAGTGTAACCAAGCACTTCCAGTTGGTTTCTATGTGACTGAGAGTCAAATTCAATAAGGTTGGGCCTCTCGTGAGCTCTAATAAAAATGTAACTAACCCTTGACAGTTTTCATTGTTTAGTTTTATGTTACTCAGATGCAAACACTCTAAAGTATTTACAGATATGTTCACTTGCACAGAGAACAAACTATTCGGATCAAAGACCAGATGGAGGACACTGGTATTTGGAACCTGGAGACTTTCTGTCTCGCCATCTTTTATATGATAACCCACTAAATCCAGAAGAATGTACTTTAGGTGCAAGTGAGCAACCGGGAGCAGATCCAGTTCTCGGAACTTTGTAGCGCTTAATCCTAAGAAACTCAGCTGCGTCAAGTTACCAAATTCCTTATGCACAGGCAGCTCGTCAAAGTCGTTGAATGAGAGGTCTAGGTGCCTCAAGCTCACCATCGGGCAGCAAGAGATGTTTCGCAGCTGATTGTGCGAGACATCCAGGTATTCTAAATTCCGATTGAACTTGAACACACCGAAATCAAGTCTCTGTATTCTGTTGTAGGAGAGTCTCAGAGCCCTCAGCTCTGACAGGGAGCTGATATCGGACACTTGAAGCTCCCGTATAGAGTTCTGAGAGAGATTTAAGGCTTTTGTTCTTGGTGGCAGGTCTTTTGGGATGTGAGTAAGGTTCCTGTTTGAGAAGTCTACAGTAGACTCACGTTCATCAGAGACCTGGACCACCGTGCCGACTATTAAGGCCAGGATGTGAACAAAATGGAAACTTTCCACAACAGGTTCTCTGTCTTGGGTCATGTTGCAATGGTTGTCCCAAAGGGCCGTTACCGTTCTTTACAGCATTGTTACTCTAGTTCAAGCTCTAGAAATAAGACCGACATTAAGATTAATAAAGCTTAGGTAGTGGCTTCTATTTAAGCTATTAAATAGCTTCCATTTGTCAGAATCTCAAGTGCTTTCTTCATCCACTCTCAGATTCATCCCTAACCTCCCCTTATATTTTTATGTGATTTTTTTTTTCACCATAGGGAACCATGATATGTGTGTTTTGACTAGTCTAGGAGCTTCCTGAAGGATTCCTTAGGGAGGTGCCTCTTTGTTTCACACTCAGAGTTTTCTCAGGGCTGGAGCAAAATTTACAAAAATATCTACTAGCTGCAGCCAACTGAGGCTGACGATAACAAAGGATGAGCAACAGACACACGAGAAGGCCAGGGAAGTACGAGGAAGGGAGAGAGGATATACACACACCGCGCAAGCAGGACCAGAAGAGACAGGGAGACGGGTGGAGGCAGGGGAAAGGCGGCCAAGAGGTTCAAAGGCACCAACACAGATGCACACTCAGGAAACTATACCATTCAAGCTCTGAACTGCACAGAAAAATATCTGAGCTACTTGGGGGCACAGAAGCCAGCAAGAGACTGTGTGCCAGCCCTTGAAGTCAAACAAGTCTCCAGAAATAACTTAATTCTCATTTAAAAAAAAAAAAAAAACCTTCAATGTAACATTAAGTGAATGGAAGGTAGCCAAACTGTATGTACTGAGACTCTAACTGTAAAAGTATAGATTCTAACTTGGCACACATGAGACCTATGGATGGGTGGGGAATGTGAAAAGAAATTATGCCAAATGCTAATAGGAGTTATCTCCGAATCGTAGCTACATTTAATTTTCTTTCTTATACAGCTTTGACACTCTGTGACTATTACTTACAATCTTGTAAAGGTTGCCTTTAATAGAACTGCAGCATGGAGCGGGGAGGAGGCAGCAAATCCCACCTCTAACTGGAGCAGTCCATAGTTCCTGAGGGAGGGAGAGTCCGGTTTCTTTTAGGGCGGAGCTCTTGGTAGGTCTAACACCTCCAGTCACACACCCAGGGGTATATGGCCTGAAGAAATTGGACTTGAGGGGGGGAAAAGGAGACCACTAAGGTGGGTGGGTAGGGAAGAGGGCAGGTCAGGGAAGAGTTGGGGAGGGGTAAATACAATCAAAGAACTAATAAATTAAAAAACATTAAGCTCTCTTAAAACATACCCAAAATAAAGTTTTATATGCAAATGAGCATGTTTGTAGTATTTGTGATACCGATACATAAAAAGATAAAGAGGAGCAGCCTCTACAACAGGATGGTAGAGAATTGACACTTAGGGATGAGGTTCCATCCTACAAGTGTGGCCACAGGGACACACACACACACACCTACACACACACACATCTCCTTTGGGGATGGTGCTCAGAACCTCAAGCAGTTCCTAGAGTACACATTCTGAGAAACAGCCCCAAACTTTAGTGTATATGTAAACCAAGGGGTGGGGCAAAGGGGGGCAAACACTGGAAAATTCAAGAGTTCATTTGTTTTAAAGTAAGTATAGCAGACAAGAGTAAGAATTTGTTTAGTACATCAAACAAAAAGTGAAATAAAAAGAACAGCTGACATAACCACTATTTCAAAACCATAAAGGTGGTGGGTGGAGGGAGCACTGTAAAAATTAAAATTATGAGAACGGAAGAGTAGGAAATAACAGTAAGCAAGGGCGAGCGTGCAAGGCGAAGGGTTTGTAGTCAAGTCTACACAAGCGTGAAGAAACCAGGAGGAAGGCAAGTGCCACCTCGCTGCTGCATTCAGAGTTGCAAAGAGTTCAGGAATCTGATATCCGGCACTTCCATCACTTTAAATAATGTTTATTCAGAGTCCTTTGGACAAAGGGCACAGTAGAAACTGGGGTGGGGGTGGGGTCTGGGATGGGGGTTACGAATTCACAAAGGAATGACTGACCTAAGTCCTTCCTCCAAAATGCTCGTGAATTAAGGAGAGGCGCAGACCAATAAAAGATTATAGTACCACGTGAATGAAATGAAACACTGTTTTAGATCCAGCACAGGGTGCTGTCATGACCACAAACGGCTACAAAGTCATGAAAGGAGAAAACAGCCCAAACCAGGAAGAAAAAAAAAAAAAAAAAAGTCACAGGACTCAGCTCACTTCCTTGGCTTCCGCTGAAATGCCAGCTGTTTTGTCTACCATAAAGTCACACTATCTGTCCATAAGTAGTCCAAACAACAGCCAACACTTTTAAAACACACAAAACCGTTTTTGCAAAAATTTCAAAGAAAGTTTACCTAGTCCCCGCACTGACATTAACTCTTTCTCATCTGAAACGTCAACACAATAGCTTGAAAAGTCCAGAAAAGCCTTCTTACTTACCCAGACTTCCTTCTCTGAGGAGACGGTAACCTCTAACCTGCCCGGAGAAAAGAAAAGGGCTGGACCAACCCTTAGTCCCGACCAGCAGCACTTAGGAGTGGTTTGGCGCCATCTCTTGGCCCTTGGTGGAATCAACCCACGGATAAAACCATTTCAAAACAGAGCGGCTCCTCTAAGCTGCAGTCTTAAGCTGCTGCGCTGTACAAATCCTTCGATTCAAACAAGCAAGCAGATTATGAAAATTTTATTACCATACATTTTTATTTGCTGTAGGTTTTTTTTTTTTTGCGTTTTTCAACTGAATTTTAAATCGCCACCAAGATAGAAACTCAGTTCTCTGCTGTGACAGTTCTTCATACCCCCCCAATCCTACCTACCCCCCACTGCCCCCGCCCTGCCCGCCCCAAGTCACTACTGTCTTTCAAGCAGGGTTTGATCACCTTGGAGCCGATGAGCATACTTTTAAAATAAGCTGAAGCTCATGGCTTGCTTTCGGAAAGTCAGTTTCCGAGAGAAGTTCTGTGGGTGATACACGGTTAGCCTGACTCGAGAGTTTCTCAACATTTGACACTGTTGAGCGTTTTAATTTTTGATTCTGGGAGAGCAAGCAACAGTGGGACCCTTCTGGACCAGCCCCGAAATCGGTTTTCTAAAGA
Organism: Acomys russatus; assembly: GCF_903995435.1. Taxonomy (NCBI): domain Eukaryota; kingdom Metazoa; phylum Chordata; class Mammalia; order Rodentia; family Muridae; genus Acomys; species Acomys russatus. The sequence continues at coordinate 53,261,902 of NC_067158.1, forward strand.
GTGAAATTTGAGAACTCTTTTAGTCAAGGCTGGAAGGCAAACGCTTCAAGCCTGCGTCCCTGCACCCAGCCTCCTCACCTGTTTAGCTTTTGCAAAGAACTGAATGCCTGAGCCAAATCATCATCCCCTACTGACCCCACCGGCTGCCTTGCTCTCAGCTTTACAACAAACACAAGTTAAGGCCACCCGCGTTGGTCAATGACAAGCAGGAGTAGAGATCACTTCCACTTTCAGGAGGAAGGGAAGGGCAACATCTTACTTACTGTTCATCCTTACTCAACAAATGTAAGAGGAAGTCTTCTCAGAACCAGGGAGGCTCAGCAAGGAGTGACGGCAACAGAGCTGGCCGCTAGTGTGCAGATGGTATGAGGGGAGACACTGGGAGACCTGATTGGAGACATAGGCCGAGAGGAGCCAGTGAGATGCAAGGACCGCAGGCCACACGGGGCCCACTTCTTAAGAAAGCACATGATACAGATTTATAAACACAAGCTTGCCCGCCCCCCCCCCCACATACACAAAAACACACATACCACACATACAAACACACAGCACACACACACACAAACACACAGCACACACACACACACACCATACACAACACACACACCACACACACAAATACACACACCACACTCACAAACACACACCACACACACACACAGAGACAGAGAGACAGAGACAGACTGGTCCCATGACTCACGTCTCAATTGTATTGCATAATAATGCCGCCTTTGGGGAGTGCAGGCACTGTTCTTGTTGTGGCTGTCACAACTCTAAGAAACTCCTTTAAGGGGGAGATATAACCAACTGAATCCGTGTAACTAACATGGAAGAGACCATATGATGGGGAAACGAGCAGAGAAGAGACCACGCTGGGCTGAGGTCCTCACTCCGCCACTTGATAACTGTGAAGCTTTGGGCGAGTCGTGTGACCTCACCCAGACTGTTTCTTGTCTACACAATGGTCGGAGCTGTGATTTTGAGGGTGGTAATGAATATCAAGTGGCTGGAATGGTGGCTGACACAGAGGAAGAGCGGGAGGCTCGAACTCTGTGAAAACCATGGTTTTAAACGGGGAAGCAGAGATGTCGCTGTGACCAAACAAAGCAGAGCAGGCTGCAGAATCGGTAAGGTTGTCTTCCTGCCAGCTTTACTCTGGGCTCTACAAGTACTTCCTAACACTCACAAAGGTGCTGTGAGGTAAGTACCGTCACCACCCCCACCTAACGCTGCTGCCTCAGGAGCCGGTAGGAAATGGACCAGTGAGGGGCGGGCAGCCCCAAGGCCACATGCTCAGCATCATGGTGCGAGCGGTCGGTCCAAGGTTCACATAAGCTCAGAGAGGCGACCATTTGTTCAGGAGCAGGGGCTGACGGAGTGGCACGCTGATGGATGACCGCCGGCAGCCTGAAGGTGGTGGGAGCGTGCCCTGCCTTCGTTTCCAGTGTTCTGACCTCAAGAGCCGCAAGAAGAACAAATCGCTGTCTTAAGCAACATGGCTGAGGGAAATTTATTATGTCAACCTCAGGAGACTAATAGGATTGCATATATATGCTAAAACCTCTGAGAAATGCATTCCCCAGAGATTACTTCAGAATTCTTGTCTTCCAGCAGAACTAAGAGAGATTTCCATTCACCATTTTATGTCCTTTTGTCCTTTAAAAAATACTCTGTGTGTGTGTGTGTGTGTGTGTGTGTGTGTGTGTGTAATGTCCTATGCTTTTGCGATAGCATCTTTCAGGTGAGCCTCAAATTTGCAATCCTCCTGCCTCAGCTCCCCAGTGTTAACATTGCAAGCATGTGTCACCCTACCCAACTTTATGTGTTATGTTATTTTAATTTTTTAAAATGTCACAAGTAAATAAGATAATATATCCCAAAGTCAGCAAATACCCTATCCCAGTACATATAGAATCAAAACATTATTAAGTATAAAAAAATAACATTTGTATGCTGGGAGTGGTGGCACATGCCTTTATTCCCAGCCCAGAGGCAGGCGGATTGTTGTGAGTTTGAGGCCAGCCTGGTTTACAAAGTGAGTCTAGGACAGCCAAGGCTATACAGAGAAACCTTGTCTCGAACCGCCCCCCCCCCCCGAAAAAAAACAAAACAAAAAAAAAATCAAAAACAAAGCATTTGTGCTGGGCAGTAGTGGCGCACACCTTTGATCCCAGTGCTTGGGAGTTAGAGGCAGGCAGATGTCTGTGAGTTCGAGGCCAGCGTGGACTAGAAAGTTTCAGGCTAGCTGGAGCTGTTACACAAAGAAAACCTGTCTTGAAAAAAATTTTAATAGATGATAGATAGATAGATAGATAGATAGATAGATAGATAGATAGATGCCAGATAACATTTTCAGTTGAATTTATGGGGAGACAAGCCATGTGTTGTATAAAAATGGTATTTTATAGTACATACAACCATATAATACTATCCAAAATATATAAAGTTTTCACCTAATCAATATAAACGTGATCGAGAAACCCTAAGAGGGGGGCAGGGCAAAGTAAGCCAAGGCTATAAACAGACGATGGGGTTGGGAGTAGAAGTGGGTCTAACACGAGAAAGCACACTGCCGAGCATCCTTCTGTTGAGCACCAGCCCTCTGCTAATTCTAGGGTTTTCAGTAGTTAGACAGAACTACAGACACTGTAAACACTTGTGCCTGCGTTCCGTTTCCGCCATGAGCTCGCACGTCAGCGTTCCGATTTCCCTCTGTTGTCAACAATCCCCGTCTCTCTGCATTGGTCAGAAATATCACAGCCCGTCCATTCACTGTTCACACTCAACTACCTTATTCCTCTCTCCTCAATCAAAGCTAAGTCGTCCTCTTCCCTGGACCACAGAGCCGGAGTGGCTTAAGGCTGCGAGTAACTAAGTTGGGAGAAAATACCTACACCACCAGGGTGGGACTCATGTGGACTGCATACTGTGTCCTGACCTCAAGGGGGCGCGATTCTATCAGCCTTTCCGCGGACCTTCCCTGACCCTTTCTCATGCCTGACCTTGTCCTCTCTGTCACTTGTCGGACATTTCTCTCCCTTCTTCATTCTTGGTTTATGGTTGCACAAAGAAAATAGAAGAACAGACAGAGCATCTCCTACCGCCGAGCTCTGCCACCCTACCCGAACTGTCCTTCCCTCGCGAGAACGATTCACTTTTGCCTACTCAGGTTTTCTTTCTGGGCATTCACCGGTCTTCCAGCCCCTTTCCTTGACTTCCCTGCGAGCTCACTTGGATTCCTTCCCACTCCCGTGGGTCCCTTCTGTCTCAGAGCTTCTGTTTTCACTTCTCCCTTTAATTCCATCTCGGCATCAATGCCAGTGACTTCCCAGTAACTGTCTCCAACCCAGAATTTCCCAAACTTCAGACTCTTTTATCCAATTGCCTGCTAAACACTTGTCAGACGGTTCTTGTTGAGAGCCACAAACCCGAACTACCTTCAGCTCCCAAACTGCCCTTTACACCCTCCCTTGTCCGTCTTCGATCTTTCTGCTCCCCCAGAATCTCAGTCCAAGATCCTGAGAGTGATTGGTAACTCCCTTCTCTTGTTGAAGCTACCAAGATTTACATCTGACCCAAGAACAAATTTCACTGGGTTCCCTTCCAAACAGACAAAAGAGTTTCATAAGCAGGGCCCTTCCCTTGCCCTGAGTCTTGCATTCTCATGATGGTGGGATGGCCAAGGTCAAGACCCCACCCCCTGCATTGGTTCACAGGGATAAGTGAAATGGTTTCTTATTGGCTTTTGCACTTACCTCTTCTCATTCAGTCCCATGCACTCCAACCCAACTAGACTCAAACCCCAGAATCACGACATCCTTCCTTCTAATCAAAGCCTGCACGGCTGCCCTTCTACTCAAAAGCGTAGACGGATCCCAGTCCTCCTCACCCACCATGCTGTAGGCCTTACAAGTTCTACAAAACCTTGATTTCTCCTGGTACGTTATCAAGTTAGGGCCTCCAGAGTAGAAGCAGCCTTCCTTGCTACATAATACATGCCTTTGAAGAGTGGTGTTGAAAGCCTTGTGGGATGGCTCAGCCATTAAAGCGCCTGCCACAGAAGTGTGAGGTCTGGAGTTCAGATTCCCCAGAGCCCAAGTAAACATGGGGTGGGCTGCACAACTCACCTGTAATTTCCAGCCTTGAAAGGCAGAAAGGAGGTCCTCAGAGCAAGCTGCCTGTTGAGACTGGCCATGGCAGTGAGCTCTGGGTTTGAACAATGGGTCTTGCCTCTTTGAAGAAGGTAGCGGATGATTCCCAATGTTGGGGATGAGCAAGAGAAACATATTCGAAGCACTACCATTTCATTTTCAGACTCCACTTAATAATGGGGAGAAACGAAGTTCAAGGTCCCAGGCCCTAGGAGAACTGGGGACTTCCCAATAGCCGAACGGCTTCTGCTGTAAAGAAACATTTCTCTGAGTCCAGCCACCTCAAGGACAACTTCTCCATCTTGCTGGCAGGGTCAAACAAGTTCATGTTCCCAGGCCCAGGGACCTCCTCCTATCCTGATGGACGTAAACTCCCTTGCTCAACCTTGCTCAGAGTAGGGTTGGACAACACTACAGCCCACCCTGCTCCCACTTACTCTGTGGCTTTATCTTTTAAATATGCTGTAGTTTAGCTCCCGAGTCTGTTCTGCAGCCCTGATCGGTGATTACAATAAAGTTTTTGTCATCTGTATTGACCTGGTGTGTGAGCTGTGTTAGATTTAAACAGACCCCAGAACACCAACATCCACCTTGGGCTTGCATATGCATGTGCGCCATGCGCACGCACACCCCATACAGGTGCCCACATATGTGCAAATGTGCACACACACATGCACACCCACACCCCACATACACACATGAAGAAAGAAAAAGAAAGGCAAATGTTGAATAAATTTTTCAACCAAGCTGAATCACAACGGAGGGCAATTGGGACATATCTGGGGAAGGCAACCCAACTACCCTATTTCTAACCTCTTGGAAGAGATTATATACAAAGATAAATTATTGCAGCGTCCCCTGTAAATGACATGTGAGATGTGCTAAATACCTAGTAACTACGAACCGGATCCGCCGTGACACAGAGTGGAAGTCTAAAGGACATCACCAGGAGCGCCCTAGGGCTCCATATGTGAGCATGAGTGATTCCCAGACAGGGATCAATGCTAGGACTGGGGACGCAGCTCAGCTGGTAGAGCTCTTACGTAGCAGGAAGAAGAGATTGGCAGCTAACGCGGGGCAATGGTGACCTTCAAAGACAGTGGAGAAACAGAGGAAAGGGCTTTCGAACAGATCCGTAGCAGTTTTCCCCCCCTCTAAAATAAAGGTTCTAAAATAAATATGCGCCCTAAATAAATAAATAAATAAATAAATAAATAAATAAATAAATAAATAAATCTGGACACTTCTTAGCATTGTCATGGCATTTTCTCCCCCTTTCTGCCTACAAATAAGCATCCTGTTACCTTCAGCTTCTCTGTGTGTTTTAAACAGTCCAAGATGTTTTAAATCAGTGAATAGAAACTTAAGTTGCAAAAGAGTAAAACATCTGAAAAGGACTGGGTTGGCTTGGAAACAGCTGCCTTTGAATACAAGGGCATAATTTACAGCTGGGCGGGAGCACCAGGAACCACCCCGGGAGGTGGTTGATAATTCCTTGCTGCATAGGTGTGGTGTTTGGGTCAAAGGAGAAAAAGGTAACCCCTCCCTGTCCGGCTGGGCTGCTGCCCTTGGTACAGAGGCACGCACAGCAGAGGTGGCAACGGCTGTTTCTCGGCAGGAGTCAGTGGTTCATGGAAATATGCATGTCCCACCTGAGACACAATTTAGTAAGAGTCACCGATTCAGACCTGGAAGAAGCAACGCATGCGCGTGTAGGGGTGGGGTGGGGGACGGCTCTGTGCTCTATTTTTGAAGTAGAAAATGGAGTACAGGTACTAGATCGGGTTTTAAGTTCTGGCTCAGTTCACAAAGACCAACCTTAATTTAGAGTGGCTTCCACACTCAGTCACATTAGATGACTTTGCAGTTTTTCTATGAATATAAAAATAAAAAGCTTGGTGATGGTGGTGGCGGTGGCAGCGGCGGTAGCGGCAGCGCGCGCTCTTAGTCCCAGCACTCAGGAGGCAGAGGCAGGTGGATGGCTGTGAGTTCAAGGCCAGTGGGCTCTACAGAGAGAGTTCCAGAACAGCAAGTACTACAACAGTAGAACCCTGTCTTGAAAAACAAAACAAAACAAACAAATATAAATAAATAAATAGATTTAATTAACGTCAATTTGTTTACTCATAGGGAAAATATAAGGAAGGAGCTGAGAATGACTTGGTTGTAGAGTAATCAAATGCATTGTTATATAAACAAAATATAATGTAGCTCATAGATGAATACTTTGATTGATGATACATGTTGACCATGATCTTAGCTTTTTTTTTTTTTTTTTTTTGTTTTTTTTTTTTTTTTTTTTTAAACTTTTGAGACAGGATGGCCCTATATAGCTCATGCTGGCCTCGAGTTTGCTGTGTGGCCCTGGCTGGTCTCAAGCTTGAAATTCTCTTGCCTCAGTCTTCTGAGTTCTGGATTTATGCCCACCATGCCCATCATGCCCATCATGCCCACCATGCCCATCATGTCCATCATGCCCACTATGACCACCATGCCCACCATACCCATCGTACCCACCATGCCCACCATGTCCATCATACCCACCATGCCCACCATGCCCACTATGACCATCATGTCGATCATGCCCACCATGCCCACCATGATCATCATACCCATCATGCCCATCTTTAACATCTTGCCATTTTTATGAATAGAGCTGTCTATGGCAATATGGGTGCATGCAAGTGGAGAGGAACCACAGTGTGGTCCACACACTTCAAAATGATGGTGAGCCAGTCATGATGGTGCTGGGAAAGAAAAACCAAAACCTGGAAGGGTGTGCCATATCATGCATTATTTGAAAGCTATAAAATTCAAAGAGATGACATATTCTTACCAAAAGTTTTTTTAAAAAGTTAATATACTTTTGTGAAGATCAGACTAGACAATTAATGGCTTTTAGTGAAAAGAGATTTAAAAACTGGCTCATTATATGATTGAAAATAGAACAAAACTTGCTCTCCCACACAAAGGTGCACTTCACATGGCTTATAAGTGGCATACAATAGTTAGCAAACAGAACAGCCTGGTAGCACCCACAGAGGACCAGGGTCTAAGGACTCAGAACGGTCAGTACCAACACCAGGTGGACCAGGGAAGACTTTCGGCTCCATTTAGTGGTCTCAATGTGAGAGGAAAACAAACAAATAAAACAAGACAAAGCCAATAGAAGCAAATGAAAATACCTTAACCCTAGCTTAGAAATACAAAAGTGTCAGTCTTGAATGTCCCCCTCGGAGCTCCTCCCACTCTGGAAGTTCTTTCTCTCTCTCTTTTTTTTCCTAAAAGGAAAAAAACAGCAGCAAACTTTCTAGCAAAAGCCAACTGTCTACATTAAAATTAAGAATGCCTGGATGGTGAAAAATCCCCCTAAGCACACAAAATTCGACTTTGTTTTTGTTTTGTTTTGGTTTTTTGCAACTATCCAGAAATGCATAAACAACTCCTCCAAAGAAAGAAACACACACACACACAGACACACACACACACACACACACACACACACACACACACACACACAGAGAGAGAAATGGAAGCAGTACAAGAAAGTGAGAGCAGCTTACAGAGAGAAACCAGACAGGAGGACTTGCATGAGAAATGGTCATCAGCCAGGTGGTGGTGGAGCATGTCTCTAATCCTAGCATTCAGGAGGCAGACAGATTTGTGAGTTCGAGGCCAACCTGGTCTACAGAGAGAGTGCTAGGACAGCCAGGGCTATGCACAGAAACCCTGTCTCGAAACATACCTTCCTCCTCCCCGCAAAAAGAGGAAAGAAATGGTGATTGGATAAAAGAATGTTAAAGTCTGTGGCACTTATACACAGTGGACTGGCAAAATCAGAAAGTTCAGCAGCACCAGATGCTGGTGAGCGTACATACAGAGAAGCCTCCAGAAGGAGGCCAGTCCCATTCAGAAGAAAAACCTAACAAACCAGAAACATGAACTTGTATAACCCACCTGAAAAAGTACATCAGCGGGCTATCCATCCTGACCCAGAGCACGACACAGAGAAAAGGATGTTTGCTATGGTCTGAAATATGGTTCCAAGGATCTGGAGGCTCAGGCGTTCCCCCACTTAAGGCAATGGTGAGTAAAAGTCATCTGATGCGGTGATGGGGCACCCCATAGCAGGTCAGAGCAACAAAAGAACTAGAAAGCGCCAAGATGGCTAGACTAGCACTCACGCTGAGTGAAGATGGGATGTCTGTTGTATAACACCGTGTAGGTGCAGTAAAAAGCGTGCACATTCAGACATGTATCTTATGAGGGCATTCATGCCCAAAGATATAAGTATACTAAGTGGGTGCTAACAGGAGGGAGGGCGTGATGGAGGGAGGCTCGCAAAACTAGGGAAGACCTGAATGCAATAGCTGCGTGTGCGTGGGTGTGGCTCAAACATACGTGCTAGAAGTGTGTACCGGTTGTTGATTGGCTGGGGTCCTGGAAGAACAGATGTGAGGGCAGCAGACATCACTACTGTTATCCATTAAATAGGACCCCACTTGTCTCCCCATTCCTCAGCTTCCGCATGTGTATCATCCTGTAACCAGGACCCCACCAGAGAATGTACCCCTGTGTTCCCAGGCCCCACGTGAGAATTAAAGTAACTGTTGGTCCCCAGTGTGGCACCAAATGCAACCTTCATTACTTCAACTCACTCAATATGTGCAAATTTTCATAGAAAAAGTGTTAGGGGAGCTGAGACCTCTTCCCCACATCCCAGCGGCTACCACACACCGCACAAGCAAGCACACATAGCCACAGGCTACCCACAGCAGCCACAGGCACCCGACTACCAGGTAGTCAACCGCCTGAGACAAAACAGGGTCAACAAAAGACAGGCCAAAAGTCACATCTTGGTTTTACCTAAACTTCATACATTCTTTTTTTGTTGTTTTGTTTTTGTTGCTTGCTTGCTTGCTTGCCGGTTAGTTTTTCGAGACAGGGTGTAGCCTTGGCTGCCCTGGACTTCCTTTGTAGACCAGGCTGGCCTCGAACTCACAGAGATCCTCCTGCCTCTGCCTCTCCAAGTGTGGGAACAATAAGTGTGTGCCACCGCGCCCAGCTAGCTTCATAAATTCTTAGCATGTGCATGTCATTTTTCAAAAGACGATTATAAGTGGCAAAGGGAAAAGGAGAAAATTAACCTTAAACACATCGGTCAGAAAGACCCACTGTGTCTAAATGATCTCGCCTATCCTTTGTGTACACATATGTACAAAAGTAATCCCTACTACTGCATACATCTAGCTGGCCCTGCCCCTGACTAATCAGTTGTCCCAGTATTAAGGAAGGCCTTACTATACTGCCTCCGACGTAATAAATCCTGGTGTTTAATAGCGACAGCAGACCTCATTATTGGAAGCTCATGTCATTAATCCTTGACTGTGGGGTATCCAGAGTGCTTCCTATCTACAGCATAAGCAGTTAAAATCAACACACACGAGCGCACACACACACACACACACACACACACACACACAATTTGTTTGTATAAGACAAATATGTTTTTCTGTGCCAAACGCAGATGTGTAATTCCCAGGCCAAAGAGAATGAATCTGGGCTCTGATCCATATGTCCAAGCTGGCTGTCCTTCTAGAAAGTGTGGCTTGATTGATTGATTTCGTTTTTTGTTTTTAATCGCATTCCACTCCCATCGCTGATGTGGCCAGAGAATTCCACCTTAACTTAGAACCGGGGAATTTCACAGTGAGGCAAGAGGACCTCTTCCTTAGGGTTTCCTCGGTGCTTCGGTGCTTCGGAAGGGAAGGCAAGGGGTCCGCCTGCTCAGCCAGGACCACCAGGCTAGGACTGCTGAGTTCGCAGCTGGTCAGGTCGCAGTGGGCCGGGCGGGGGTTGTAGGCGGGAGGCCCTGGGCGGAGCAGCTCGGCCGGTCCCTCCCCTGCGGCCGCGTCCCCGCCGGTCCTGCCGACGTGGCGGGGCGGGACCCGGGGCTCCGGCGCGCACTCGGCCGGCCAAGCGGTAAGAGCCCGGGGCGCCCTCTCCCCATCCCCTTCCCGGGCGGGAAGGGTCCTGAGCGCCGCGAACACTGTCCTCTGTGATTCGAGAGAAGTCACCGGCGGAGACAGGTCCCAAGAAAGCAGCTTGCTTGGGGGACGAAGGTCCGGGGAAGGTGCGGGAGGCACGGGCGAGGGCCCTGCGTGGGTGCGGGCGTATGAGTGTGTGTGTGTGAGTGTGTGTCGCTCCGTGTCCACGCTCATGCACACACCCACACGCCCGCATGCCGGGTCTGCACCCTTGTCCCGCGTGGAACTCTCCGGCAGCCCGCTGCCAGAGTCTGGGCACAAACCAGTCTGAAAAGTTTCCCCAAGTGTCCCAAGTCAGGGTGGGCAGTAGTGTCCTCCCAGCGTAAGGCTCTGAGGGATCCAGGTCTTGGAAAGCAAACACCTCCATTCCGAGGGTGTGCCTGCTCTCGGAAAACAGAGCTCAGGCCTTGACCTCCATACTGGTCCATCACCACTTCCCGCCGTGTCCCCTGCATACCTGCTCTTCTGCCCTTGCTCTAGGCTAGCAGCGCCTGGATTCCCAGGCCCCTCTTGGGTCCCTTCTTCCCCACCCCAAATGCTGTCCCAGTACCCAGCCGGCTTGACCTCTCCAAGAAACCTGGTGAGTATTTCGCAGCCGCCAATCACCGCTTGGATATCTCACTGCTTTGCTTTAAAGACAAGGACTTTCTTCAGGCTATGGGAGCACCATCTGGGCCACACCAACTGTTTCCACCCTGAACTTCTTGATAGAAACAGATGGCTTTTTAAATCGGCACCCCTTGAACTCCTCCCTGGGACACCACAGCATAGCCAAGGGTCATCCCAGAGACGCCTCCCCTAGCTCTCCCAGCTTCCTAGATGCTCCTTTCTCGCCCAACTCACATTCCTAGGCTCCTTCATTTCTTCTGTCAATCCTGAAATGTTCTGATTAGCTTCTTACATTGAGAAGTGCCAATGTATTAAAAAGGCCAAGGGTGGAATTTGAAGAAGGAATTTGGGGAAGGGGGAGGGGGCCTTCCTGAATCTGGGGGTGGGGGGTGGGTGGGGGTGAGGGAGGAGCTATTTCTTTCATCACACCAGGCTTATGTGAAACATTGTCTCATTCAAATCAATATCAAACAGTATGTTTCAGTTCGGTGAATATTTGCGGGTCACAATGCAGCAAGGTCCCGCGGGTCACAGGCCTGAAGAAGAGTGACGTAGGAGAGACTTCTAAAGGCAGTCGAGAGAAAGCCGTCAAAGTCTCAGAAGAGCAGGGACATGGGGGAGCAGTTCATTATTTGGGGGGGGGGTGTGAAGTGGTTTCAAAGTTAAGGATGACACTAGATGTTGGGTAACCGAGGGAGTGGAAATTGGAATGTGAGTGAGGACCAGTGTGAGGAGACAAAAGTGCAAGAAGGGTTGAGTTGCAAGAGATGGTGTGGCTGTGGGTCAGAAAGGGCCACATATGCCACACAAATACCGCTATTAATTATCTATCTATCTATCTATGTATTTATTTATTTGTGTGGGGGGGATGTTTTGTCTGTATATGTGTGTCTGTGGACTGTGTCCATGCAGTGCCCATGGTCGCAGAAGAGGGTGTTGGCTTCACCTGAGGCTGGAGTTAACGAGGGTTTGGAGCTGTCATTTGGGTGCTAGAAATGCAGCCCACCCAGGTTCTCTGAAGAGCAGCCAGTGCTCTTAACTGCTGAGTCGTTTCTCCAGGCCCGACTTAATTTTTAAGCAAAGCAAATACAGGTCTTTTCTGTGCTTCGGAAAATAGCTATCCGGTGTAAAGTGAGCGTGTGCACTATGAAAATGGGACGGATCGGGGAGCCTCACCTCCTTTGGGTTTACCCTGGCCCTTCTCTGAGCCACACTTTTGTAATGTGAGGGAGGCAATCTGGGACAGAGTATCATGTAACTACATTTGTAGCTCAACAAGTAAGGCCATTAAAAAACAAAAAACAAAACAAAAAAACCAAAAAAACAAGCCATCCACCATCCCTACGTTTTCATGACATTTTAATGCCAAGAGAAGCATGGATGCTAAATGGTGCGATGAAGGTGGAGCTTTATTTTGCGTGAATCTAGACTTATGAACACCGTGAAGGCCTCATTTCTCTCTGCAGTCAGGGGAACGAAGTCTCCAGATCATGTTATCCATCCCAGCTTCACGGAGGAGGGAGCCGGAAGCCCGGTGAGAATGAGCTAGTTGTTTGCCCACAAAGAGACACCGTTTGACCCTTTCCACTTGAGAATCCACCTCACTGTTCCTCCATGCAGCCTCTGGTCTCAGACACCCAAGTGTGCATCCTGACTGCCTGTTTCTGATATTAGGAATTTGCACATGCTCTCACCAGCCTGAACACTCATGGGAAGCCATGGTCAAGAGTCTCCCTCGCACTAGTTCGGGCCATTTTTCTTTCCTTTGTTTTTGCTTTTGTTTTTTTTAAGATTTATTTATTTAGTATTATGTACACAATGCTCTGCCTGCATGTACACCTGCAGGCCAGAAGAGGGCATCAGATCACATCATAGATGGTTGTGAGCCACCATGTGGTTGCTGGGAATTGAACTCAGGACCTCTGGAGAGCAGTCAGTGCTCTTAACGACTGAGCCATCTCTCCAGCCCCCTTCCTTCTTTTAATTTAATTTTTTCAGTGCTAGGAATCAAACTCAGTGCCTTGTGCATGCTAGGCAAGCACACTCCCACCGAGCCACCCACCATCCCTGGATGACTTTTTAGTGGCTTTGTTCCAGCTCCTCCCACATTTCTTATTTCTGAAATGTAGTCCCTCTGCCTCCTGCACTTACTCAGGGAGCCATGCAGCAGATGCGCCAATGGTTCTAGGGGCATTTTAGATGTGGAATAAATTTGCTCATGGAAATCTAACTTATTCCCAGCCTACAAAGGGCCATTATGCATCCCTCCTCCTCCGAGCTTCCTGAAGCAGCCCCCTTGTTTCTGTGGGTCAGAGCCATGGACACGGCTGCAGATATCAGTGTTCCAAACCAAACTCACAGGAGACATCCAAGTGTGCAGACAGAACAAGCAACACCTATCCTGGACACATGGCGTTCACTATAGCTCGAGTCCCCATACACTGTCACCAGTTCTTGCTCTGAAACAGCTGTCCGTTTAGAACACAGTTTCTGGTGGCGACAGACCAAAGGCACAGTCTGAAAACCGATGACATGTCCCCCGTCACGATGTCATCTAGAACCGGTGACAGTGTAGTGGAACAAACAGATGAAGGGCTTGAGATGTAGCTCAGATGGTGTAGATCTCGCCTGGCTCACCTGAAGCCCCGGTTGCAGTCACAGCAGTACATAAAACAGTTGTGCTGGTGAACGTCTGTGATCATAACACTGGAAGTGACAGCAGGAGAAGCAAAAGGTTCAGGGTCATCCTTGGCTACATAGCAAGGTGGTTTAGCCTATGCTAAATGATATCCGATCTTTTAAAAAAAAAAATAAGAGCAAAATGGAAAGAAAAGGGGGAAATTTATTGTTTTGGCAGACCTTTAGCAGGCAAATAGATAGATGATAGATAGATAGATAGATAGATAGATAGATAGATAGATAGATGCAAATTAGGAATATAACTAGAAGCTAAAATAGGGCTCATCCCCATAACCGTTTTGGCCTTTGTGAAGTGTAGGCATTCTATACATTCACTGTAACAAGCCCTACTGAATACCTTATGGATGGTTCGTTGCCTGTTTCTGAAGGGCTGGTTTTTGCTGTTGGTTGAATACAGCACAGACACCAAGAGAAGACCCTTAATTGCAGCGGTTTTTCTGTACCACAGGTGGACTAACTGAAGGCAACTTGGCCGCCGCAGGTAGCCGCGGCTTGGGAGTCCTGCCTCTGCTGTTTCCCCACAAGAGCAGTACTGCCGTGACTGTCTGGGCTTCTGCTGTGTACTTGCATGTATGCTAGCTGCCAGGTAAGCCTGTGGTCCCTTCTCATCATTCTTTTAGGCCTGTATTCTAGAGACAAGGCTGAGAGCCAGTACCCACCTAGCTTCAGGCTTCAGAGTTCTGCAGTCAGCTAGAAGCTGTATAAAACCCAACTCCAACAACTCTGAAAACCCAATAACTCCGGGACCATGGGCTGTTGGTCTTGATATGATCTTAGACCTTGGACATAGAAGGGACAGAGGACACTGGTGCATTATTTCTAATGGGAACACATATCTTTAGGACATGCCATGCTACATGGAAATGAATTTCTACCCAGGCTTATGCAATTTGGTATACCCCCCCCCCCAAAATCCCCAACAACAACAACAAATCCTAAAGCATCCATCCAAGAGGATGGTAGCTGAGACCTCTAAAACAGTAGACATCCTTTGAAAACTGTGATATCAAGGGTAATAGCTGTGAATGCTTATTAAAGACCTCTGGAGATTGTGTCCCTGGATAAAGCAATATAGATATTAGCCAGTCATCCTAGGATAGAAGTTAAAATTTGTTGACATGCAAATATGGCATATGGCATTATGCCACAATGTATTAGAACACCTGTGAGTGTTATAATCACATAACACAGCACAAGTATCCATTAGGGTTTTCATCTGCCCACAAATGCTTATCACGGCCACATGTGGTCTCATATCCCTGCTTACAGAAAAGTAAAAATGCTGTACATGGTGATACATGTCTTTAATCCCAGCAACTGGGACGCAGAAAAGGGCAGATCTCTGGGAGTTTGGGGCCAGCCTGGTCGACAGAGCAAGTTTTAGGCCAGTCTACATAGTAAGACCCTGTCTCGAAAAGGAAAAAAAAAAAAAAAAAACTAAAGAAAAGTGAAGTTGATCAGTGCGTCTTAATTATCCAGATTAATAATAAGGGTGTTCAAGTTAGTTTACAAGGAAATAAAAGTATCAGATAAGGTCTGTGACTAACTATAGTTGACAAAAAAGGAAACAACCAACAAAAAACAGAGAGGAAAACGATGTTGATGTGCGAATGCTCTTGCTGTTCCTTCTTGAGCCTGTTCTCCAAGGTCAACTCTGCAAGACCAGGCAGGAGGATGAGAGTAAGAAAGGGGACTCTTTAGGCTCCCAGGTCTCGTGCTAGACAGTGGTCTCCGTGCTGGGCTAGACAGCTAGTCCTTCCATTCCTGTGGCCTTACAGCCACATGGTCCATGTTGTATCTGCAGCGAGTATAAAGAAGTAATAACTGCATGTGAACAGAAAGCTTCATCTGTGTCCAATAAAGTTTTATTTGCCCAAGCAGGGAAGGGCAAAGGGCAGGATCTGACCAGCAGGTTGCACTTTGCCAACCTCTTACCTAGACCAGGCCCAGCTCACAAAGACGTTTTCATTATCGGCTCGTCAATGACAATACCTTTTCAAGCGTCCCCTGCTACCTAGTCTGTTCCATTCTGCTCCTGTGACTCAACACAACAGCCTCTCTCAGCACAGTGGCCTCGAGTCATCTTTACTGCTTCGGCAAAGTTTTGATCTCCCACAGCCAACACTGACTGCCTTAGACGTCACACACCAGCTAGAGCAAAGCGCGTGACCTTTGCCTTTCCCATCTGCAGACTTGCTGACAGAAGTATTGACATTCCAGTAAATGCTTCGATTTAAAAAGAGACATTCTAATTTGGTTTTAGGATTTATGTCTGGAGTTTCCTCCCAAGGCTCAAGTGCTCACAGCTTGGTCCCTAACTTGGCACTAAGAGGGAGGTGGGAGCTTCAGAGGTGGGGCCCAGTGAGGTGGGGCCCAGTAGAAGGAATTCCAGTCCTTGGGGGCACGTCCTTGAAAAAGAGAGGAGAGTCAGTTCTTCTGATTTACTTCCTGACTATGAAGTGACAGGTACTGGCCACAAGGTGACATCCATTCTTGTTAGGATGTGTGACCTAACTCCAAAGTCATGGGTTAGCCAGGCGTTGACCGACCCCTCCCAAGATGTGAATGAACAGCGAGCCTTTCATCCTCATGGGTTGGCCATCTCAGGAATTTGTTATAGTGACAGAACACATCTGAGATGTGAAGGGATGTCCCATCATAGCGTCACTTGAAACCACCTGCCTTAAAAGCACAGGCATTCTCTGCACAATCTTAAGTGTTGAGCTTTCTAATAGATGCAGAAAGCACATGTGTGAAATATATTTTTAAAAAAGCCAAGATCATGCCTTCCTTGGATTTACAGTATAAATAAGAAAAGCACCTCAAGCAAGTTTAATCAGATAGTTCCTATTGTCCAAGGTGAAGTAGAAGCAAAGCACTCTGGGAATTCAGAAGAAACATTAAGTCTATGTGGGAGACACAAAGAATGAAGGAAGTGATGGTTTTATCTGGTCCTTAAATGTATAAGCAAAGCAAAGCATTAGACAAAGACAGAATAAACACTTAGCAGACTTCTTATCTGACCAATTAGCCAATACCGAAGTCCGCAGAAGCACGCATGCCATCATAGAAATTGTGTTGTCTGTGCTGCCTATTACAGTAACTCCATACAGCTCACCTGGCCTTAGGTGTTTCGGTGCTGCTCTGGCAACCAAGGGTCCCTAGGCCCAATTAAACCCATTACATTTAACTCATCCAATTGAGCAGCGGTGTTTTCAACCCTGAGGTCTGGTAAAAAGAGAGGGGCAATGACAAAGCCCTGCGAATGTGCCCCTCTCGCCGCCATTTTGTGTCTTACCGCATTAGTGGAGGGCCAGTCTTCTGGGCCCTCCTGCCGTGGAGGGTTAGATTTTAATAGCCAGCTGCAGTCTGTTGTGAATGTGTCTGCAGGTAGTGATGCTGTCTCATTTCCTGTTTGGGTCAGAGTATTGTCTGTAGAAGTGTGCGGCTTCACCTCAGTGGGGCTAGGACGAGAGAGTCTCAGAGGTGCATACAGGAAAGCCATATAATTAGAACCAGCGGGCAAACAATGCAGATTTAGGCAGGAGCCGAGGGGAGAAGGAAAAGCCGAAGGTGAAATCATAAGCAGGTCCACAGTGAGTACCTGGCAGGGAAGAGAAGTTGGGAAACGGGCGTGGCTTCTGACCATCAATGGCTCTGATGGAGTTCAAGCTCAAGGTCAGACATTTTTTTCTTGAACTTTAATTCTGTCATTCACTAAAGATATGCTCTCTCGGCCTCAGTTTTCTAATCTGCAAAATGGAGCTGGCCATATCTAACTCACCAGAAACAACACATTTGCATAGCCTGCCTACTGTAAGAGCTCAGTAAGCCATAGCTCTGGATGTTTTATAGTCTCTGTTTTAAGTTGAGAATTTCACGCATGAGGATTTTATTTACATCATTTCCACCCCCCTCCCCCTCCTCTCATGTCCTCCAATCCTCACATTCATGGCCTCTTTTTAAGTTATGATTACGCATATAGGCACATATATGTAAATATACACGCCTGAACAAACATATACAACCTGTTGAGTCCATTCAGTGTTGCTCGTATGTCTCTTTATCTATGGTTGACCTCTTGGGCTTGGGTAGCCTATCAGGGGGGTCATCCCTGAAGAAGGCCGAGTCTCTTCAGCAGCCATTAATCACCTGTACCTCTTCATTTGGAGCTGGAGGCTTGTTGAGACTTCCCCCTCCCACTTCAGCATGTCAGCCCGTGTTGTCGTTCGTTATGCAGGTCTTGATTAGGTGACTCTATCGTTAAGATTGCATGGCTGCTGCTTCCCACGGTCTCATAGCAGACATCCGGGTCCCCTGGCTCTTACAGTCTTTCTGCCCTCTCTTCCACGGTGTCTGCTGAGCCTTAGGTGCGACAGTTGTGTTGTAAATGCATTAATTGGGCTCAGGCAAGTTTTGAGCATTTTTTGTTTTCTGAAACAATCTCCATCTGCTGCGAAGAACCTTCTTTGATGAAGACTGAGAATTACTTGTCTATGGACATAAGGACAAGCATTTAGGCTGCAGTTAGAAATTAACTGCTTTAGGAAAGTGGCGGTAGTGGGTTCTCCTTAGAGCCCATGACTTCGGTATACTATAAATTTTTAGGAGGGTGAAGTTTTCCTGAGCAGCAACGGCACTGAGATTTAAAGCCTGTTATTGGGAGAAATGTAGGAGTTGTTGTGAGAAACACAAGAGACAAGGAGACCTGCTGGTGAGAAATCCCAGCACTTGGGAGACAGAGGCCGATGGATTTCTGAGTTCAAAAGCAGCCTGGTCTACAGAGGGAGTTCCAGATAGCCAGGACCACACAAAGAAAACTTGTCTTAAAAAACAAAACAAACAAACAAACAAACAACAACAACAAAAAAAAAAACGACATGGAGAGATGTCCAGTTGGCCACTAGGATTACTTATTGGCATATTAAGCTATAATTTACAAATCATACCACGTACTAGGAGTTTCCTGGTTTTACACATTATGGCTACTGTTTTTGTTGTTTGTTTGTTTGGGGTGGTGTATTAGCACACCTATATAGCTACTGCCATCACCCAACTTAGAACATTCTTGTCATCTCAAGAGAACTCTCCTCTTCCTTAGCAGTCACTCTCCATTCTCACGAGGAGAGAGAGGAAAGGGAAGCTACTTAAGAGGCAGTTTTACAGAGAGAGGAGGCAGTTTTTACCAGGACAGTAAGAGAGATGGGTTGGAGAGAGAGAGAGAGAGAGAGAGAGAGAGAGAGAGAGAGAGAGAGAGAGAGAGAGAGAGAGAGAGGGGAGAGGGAGAGGGAGAGGGAGAACTCAGGTGAAGATGGAACATGCCAGAAAATGAGAACCAGAAGATTAGAGCAGATTGGTCAGTTAGTTTGAGGCCAAGCAGAGCAACTTCAGGCTGAGAGAGAAGCCAGATTAAATAAGTTAGCTGGGAGAAGAGTTTGAGGCAGAGCAGCTGAGTTGACCCAGCTCAGAAAGAACAAGTAAGGGTGAGCTTATTAAGCAGTAAGTCTCAGAGGCTGAGGACATTCTAGGCCTAGGTTAGACTATACAGAGCCTAGAAGCTTCCAGGGTTAGGCCTAGGTCAGCAGAAGGAGGTGGTAAGCCTTCCAGACAACAAATGAGCCAGGAGAATAGAAGTTACTTTTACACTCCACTACTCTTTCTTGTGCCCCTAAAACAGCCACTTGCCTATTCTGTGTCAGTGGAATGGAAGGAAGCAGGTGTTTGAGAACCACAAGTGAGTGGTGTAAGAAACCTGTAAGCACTGTGGTCACCAGGAGCCGTGTGTGTCTCTGAGTTCTGCGTGTGTGCCTGGTGATGAGGCAAAATTAATAGCACCTTTTTTTTTTGGTTGTTGTTTTTCAAGACAGGGTTTCTCTGTGTAGCCCTGGCTGTCCTGGACTCACTTTGTAGACCAGGCTAGCCTTGACCTCACAGAGATCTGCCTGCCTCTGCCTCCCAAGTGCTGGGATTACAGGCATGAGCCACTGCACCCAGCGGTAGCACTATTTAAACAAGCTCTCAGATACATTTTTTTTTTCTTCAAACAAATTCTCATTCACTGATTCATTCGTTCATTGTGGGGGGGGGGCGGTTTCCACTTGCAATGATTTGCTTGTGGAGCCAGAGGAGCAATTGCAGGAGGAATAGGTTCTCTCTTTGTACCCTGTGGATCTGGGATCAAAATCAGGTGCTCACCTAGCCATTCTTTGTTCTTTTCCTTATTTTGTTTTGTTTGATTTTTTTAAGACATGGTCTCTCCTAAAAGTCATTCTCCAGACTAGGAAACTGAGGCTTAGAGGACATACTTTCAATAAGCGACAGAATTGAACTTTGAGCCATGTCTGATTTTGAGACTAAATCCCAGCAGAGTCCTGCCTGCAGCCGGCTGCCTCTTACTACCGGTTCTGTGACTGGCACACATTTACTCTCTTACAATGTGGAGGTCAGAAGTCAGACAATGGATTTTCCTTGGGCTTAGATCAAGATGGTGGCAGGGCTGGGTTCTCCCAGACTCTAGAAGGAAAGCATGGTTTCCTTGCCTTCTTCAGCCTCTCATAGCTGCCTTAGTCCTTGCCTTGTGCCCCACCTCCGTCCCCACCCCCCTTATCCTCAAAGGGCATCACTTTGGTCTCTGCTTCTCCACAGTCATCTGCTTCTCCATCATGCCCAGCCTTCCTCTGTTCACTGTGGTGAGGACTCTCACGATTATGCTTGGGGCCTCTCAGAGAAATGAAGGCAGCCTTCCCATGCCAAGACCCTCAATAGCACCCAGCATTTCTACAGCTGTGTAAGAAAGCACTCAAGGTCCAGGGTTAAAAGATAGATGTCTGTATAAGCCCTTAGTCTAGCCACACAAGGTCACATAGAGTTGCTTCTTGGCCGAAGAGAGTTGGCCCTCACTAGGCATAATAATTCCGTTACTGCAGGCTTTGAATGAATATCGCCAGTACGAGTGTCTGCAATCCCATTGACAGACATTAAAATGTCTGATGATGCCAGCGACGCCATAGCCAACGGAACCAGAGAAGATGCTGCCGAGATGCCCCGTAGTGACTTCCCGGCTGAAGATGCCGAAGCGCAGGGTGGTCCAGCTACAACCTCGAACGAATCAGTGCCAGCTGACCACACCGGAGAGCCGCATGAGATGGCAGCTGCCTGTGCAGAGACTGCCCCTACAGGGCTCCTAGAGCCGTGCAAGGCCAGTGCTGCCAATGATGAGAACCCCCTCAACAGAGAGGTGACGGAGGACACCTTGGTCGAGTGCGTTGATTCTGTCAGCCTGGAGGGAGACACCGGATCTGAAATACCTCTGAAAGAACAGAATGAGGGGGTAAGAGTCGCCATGTTTTAACCTAAACTCTCCCCTGACACCCAGTCTTTGGCTGCTACCTGTTGCTAACAACACAATACCACATGCTGGATAAGTTATCAAGAAAAGGGGCTTATTCTGATTCGCAGTAGTTCTAATCCAGGCTAGAGGGGCTGTATATGATAGTGACCTTCTTACTAGCAGTGTCCCAAGGTAACTCAAGGCATCACTCGGCAAGAGAAAGGTTGCTCACGAGGCTTCTCACCAATGGCTGGTAGAGCAGCCCTGTTCTCAGTCTGACCCACTTCTGACTATCCCATGGAAGTGAAATTACAACATAAGCTTCAGAGGGAGGCTCACAACCTTATTCAAAACCAATACTGTATTTAAGCCACCAAGTGTAGCACTTTCTACCAAGCTCTGGCACCGGTAGTTAAGAGTTCAAAGTGTGCTGTGACCCTACATGTATCCTTGACGCATGCTGTGTGGTGGGAGGGAAGACGTTCAGAAGAAGGCTTTGTGGATCTGGTATTTGCATTTTGATCTCTGTGTTATAAGAATTAGGCTGGCCACCAATTCCTGGACATAGCCTGTATGCCAGGAGCTCTGTTGGTCATCTCATATGCAGTTTGCTACATGCAATGGTTCCAAATTAGGTATCTCTGACTCCAGTTGGTGGATGAGGTATCTAAGCTCAAAGATACAAGCAGCTTATCCCGGGCTCCTCAGTGGGTAACAAAAGACACTAGTCTTGGCCCTAATAATTTCAAATGCTAGGGACCAGGGATCCCCAGATAACCCCAGGAGTTCTGTTACAGAACTAAAAGTCTACTTTGGAGATCTTCCACATTTAGGCCACAAATTTATTATCACTTGTCACCTTCCAGGGGACCAGAATCAGCACTCACTTAGTTCCTCTTCCCTCAGTGCCTGCAGGATAAGCTAGGCCAGTGTCTCCCTGTTAGTTCTTTCTTCCTCTCACCCCCTTTGGTACAGGGAGGAGTTTTTGAGACAGGGTCTTGCCGTGTCCTCCAGGCTGGCTTCAAATTCCTCCTCCTCCTGCATCGGGCTCCAGAGTGCTGGGATGATAGCTGCTCCTTGTGCTACCGCGACGTGGCCATCTAAGCTTGGTTTCCTGGTGCCTTCCCCTCCAAGCATGGCATAGAACAGGACGTGAGATGTCTGGGTGATCTAGAATGGTGGTGCATGGGGGGTGGGGGCAGGGTCTGGTCTTCACCGAGGACTAGCCCTGTTAATCTTGAAGTGTGCACCTCAAGTCACCTAGAAGCAATTGAGTGGAATGTTCTGAGAATAGACACAACACAGGGAACCAAGAAGTCTGCCCACTCACTTCCCAGTTGCCGTTAACTATGTTAGTTTTGGTCAAGAAACATCAGTTCTCTTTGTCTGGGTTTCTTTTCTTCTCTCTCTCTCTCTCTCTCTCTCTCTCTCTCTCTCTCTCTCTCTCTCTCTCTCAGAATTTTCACACAAAGACCTTGGTGACTGCTTCTCATGTCATATGACTTGTATTTACTGTGTGGCTTCTCTTTATCTTCCTTAAAGGTTTACTCTCAGACCTGATCAAAGATAACATGAGCTTCCTGAGGGAGGAGAGTTTGGTTTCCATCACTGGAAACTTTCAACATTTTGCCATTGCAACAGGTTACCTGCAAAGTTCACTCTCAAGAGCCACACAACCAAATCAACAAACAAACAAACAAACAAACAAAGAAAATACAAAGCAATCTCATTGTGTTTTTAAAAAGCTTAAAATTTAGTGTTAGGTTGCATTTGCAGTTATCCCCATGCAAAGTGGACAGGCCTGGAATTCTAACTAAAGCCACATGGTCATTCTGTGAGGATGGTATGGAGGAGACTTGAGAAACAGCTGGGCATTTGGGTCAGATATGGAAAGTGTCCACAAAAGCTGATCACTTCTGAGTGGTCACGTACAAGGCCATGAACCTCCTAAAGGACCACAGACTCCCAGACCAGAGGGTTTCAACTCTAGCCAAGCACCCCACCCGCTGAGGATGCTTCTGATGACCTGACTGCCCCTGATGGAGTGAGTCTGGCTTCCGTTTTCTAAGGAGCCTCGGATAGCTCTTGTGCTCACCCAGGGTTGGAAACAATAACTGAGGGAACTTTTAATGACTCTTTGAGTAGGTGATCTCTTGGTACCACTTCCGTGGTGCTCACCCAACGCTTCAGAAGCATCTGAAGATGACTGGGTGCTTGGCGCAGTGATAGAGCACTTGACTAGCTTGGGTCATGGTCCTGGAATAGGATCCTCAGCACCACAAAAATAAAACCAAAGATAATGTCATTTGGAGAGAGCAAGCCAATTCACCCTTTCTGCTCTTAGGTAGCTTTTGAAGATTAGTCTTTAAGCAGAAACAATAGCCATAGCATACCCAGAAGTAGGAATGGGGCACATCTAAACTTCCGGCTGGCAATTTGCATACCTAAGTACACCAAGAGCCCCTGTTATCCACCCAAAAGAGAGCAAAGGAGGGAATAGTGGTGATTCAAGCTGAGCCTTCCTAACCCTGAGCCCATCCTGCATCCTTGCTGCTTCTACTGAAAGGAAGAGGTTTGGCACTGTAAGTAGCACTGCTGGCATATAGGTGCGGGATGAGGACGTAGCTCAGTTGGCAGAGTGCTCGCCTAGCATTCAAGAAGCTATGAGCCGGGTGTGGTGGCGCATGCCTTTCATCCCAGCACTCAGGAGGCAGAGGCAGGCAGATCGCTGTGAGTTCGAGAACAGCCTGGTCTACAAAGCAAGTTCAGGACAGCCATGGCTACACAGAGAAACCCTGTCTCAGGAAAAAAAAAAAAAAAAGAAGCTATGAGTTCAACCCTTAATGCCAGATAAAAATGAGCAAGCAGGGGCATCGAGTTCAAGGTCATCCCTAGCCTAGGCAAGATGAGACTCTGTCTATAATAATACTAATAATTATGAGGATAATGATAATATTAGTAAAGTTAAAAAAATCAAACCACACCATTTGTTAGGAAAGACTTGAATAAACCTCACTAAACCACTTAATTCAGAATCCACGTGCTGATGAATAAATTATACATTCCAACTTGAGACTTCTAACTACAGTAAGATTGTTAGTGAACAGAACAGTAAAAGGCACCACCATGCTCCTACCATATCCGCCTTCACAAGCGGCTTGAACAAATGGGGTGAAATGAGATGAAACTTGCATACCTCAGGTTTGCTACTGTAATCCTAGTCAAATGCTCATGGCTTGGGCAGGTCATAGACCCTACGGTAGAACTAGCTATTGTTTTAGTAAATGGTCATGCTGTCAAATTGACCTCAAAATATTTATGTTTACACCACAGGGTCAGATTTAAATCCTTTTGTGTGGGGGCAAATTATGAGAAAAGAACATTCTACTCCCCCTGAGTTTCTTAGCCAGAGTTCCTAAAGCTGATATCATAAGTTATCAGTTTTGTGACTAATCTACAAATATTGGTCACTTATTGCCTTTGCCTTTTGTTGGATATTTACAAGCAATCTTCTTGCAATGATGAAAATAACTCTTACCAATTCAGATTTTAAAAATCTTTAGAAAAAAACATTAAGAGAGTCAGGGAGGAAGGAAGCGCTAGAAATAGAGGTTCAACTTGGCACTGAACACAGGCTCCTCAGTAATGTCAGGTTCTGTTGGACAATAGTCAAACTCCTAAAATATCTAAGATCCTAAAGCATCTAAGCCTGAGAAGACCTCGTCATCCCTGCAAAAAAAAAAAAAAAAAAAAAAAAAAAAAGTTTCTGTAGGAAAAAGTTGGCTACAGTACATTAGACTGTGTCACACTGCGCATAAATGTCTACCGTTGAGTGATCTGTACCTGCGTAGCTGCTTTGAATCAGGGTCCTGTGTGTCTGGGTGGAGACCATGCCTTGACAGATAGGGTGGTGTGACCAGGACAAGGCCAGAGCAAAGGATGTGGCCAGTAGTCTGTCAGGTGACGACTGTGTCAGTTCTTTCATGTTGTTGTGTACACACAACCTAAGGAGAGGGCATGTTTGCTTTGGCTTGCAGTCTCAGGGAGCTTGGGCCATGGTGACTTTGTCCCAACATCACAGTGGTGAGAGCATGTGACAGAGGATGCGTTTTACCTCATGGCAGGCAGGAAGCAGAGAGATACAGGAAGAGGCCAGGACCAATCTGGCTCCCAAGGATAGGCCCCGAGTGTCGCCCTGCTTCCTGTTGTTTACCATCTTCTTACAGTGCCTTCATGTTGCGACTCCACCAAGGGGTTATCAGTACACCCACCACGCTGTCACCCTCCTGTCTGATTGTCTTTGGGAACACCATCAGACACACTCACAGGCGTGCCTGAGACACCCATAGGTTATCTTCATCCAATCATGCTGTCGATCAAGACTTTCCATCACACTGCTCTGAAGAATCATGTCATTTATGCTCTCAAGGGAGCTAAAGGTCTCCAGGACTCCTTCTCTGGCATGCAGGCTCAGAAGCCATGGAGATAGCCTTTCTGCGAGATTTACTCAAAACATCTCTGGGAGAGAGCCCCCGTCCTCACGTGTGCATGGGTTGTTAGCATGACACCTCCTCTTATAACTCTACCAGCTCCATGCCATCAGGAGTCCAAGAAACGTGGCCTCTGCGGGATTTCTGTAGTCCAGAAAGGTCAGGCAATGACACAGGAGCAGTTATAGCTGCAGCCTTCAGCGAAGGCTGAAGGGAAGCCTTCAACGAAGCATTTATTTAAACCACCCTTGAGGATCAGGTATGTCTCCCACATCACTTCAGAGAGGTTTGTCTTGGATACTGTTTGAGGATGGTACTTGTTCTTAGGGATCTGCAAGACTTTATGGTATACCAGCCCAGCAACTCTGAACAGACCCAGCCTGGGCCAGCTTACTCTAGATCCTGGTGTGTGTGTGTGTGTGTGTGTGTGTGTGTGTGTGTGTGTGTGTGTGGTGTGTGGTATGTGTTATAGGTGCACACGTGCATGACAGTGAACATATGTGCACATATATGTGGAGGCAGGAGGTCATATCAAAGTGTCCTACATCTTTGTACCCCACCTTATTTTTTGACACAATAGCTCCCACTGAACTCAGAGCTCACTGATTGGCTGGCCAGTGAGCTCCAGAGACTTGCCTGTCTCTGCTCCCCGGGCACTAGGGTTACAGATCATGCACAACAACTCTTGGCTTTCACATGGGTGGCAGGGATTCGAACTCAGGTCCTTATGTTTGTGAAGAAGCCAGCTGCTACCCCACACCCCGAGTTTCCCTAAATTCTTTATCACCCTCCCTAAATATTATCCTTGTTGTCTGGCACAGGTCATAGCAGCTCATGAGGGACATTATGGGGAGGGATTACAATGTTAATGCCACAAGCACTCACAAAGGGAGACTCAGGACCACAGACTGCTCCAGAGAGCTCTGTTCCTAGGGAAGGAAAAGCAGAGTCGAGTGAAGTGGCGCAAGCTCACGATCCCGGTGTGCGTTAGTTAGCATTGTAGCAACCTGATGCAAGCCAGAGCCATGTGGAAAGAGGGACTCTTGAGTGAGGAAACGCCTCCATAAAGTGTGCCTGCAGGCATGTTTGTGGGAATATTTTCCTCATCGATGATGTGTGAGGGCCCAGCCCACGGGGGGGGGGGGCCAGGTGGAATTGACAGTGGTAACTAAGAGGACTGCATTGTCTCCATGACAACAGAAAGGATGGAACCCTAGTCAGTTGGCTTTGGTATCCTTAGATTTAGGTTTAGGTGGGTTTTGGGGACTAAGCTGGTGTGTGTATTGTACATAAAAAGATCTACTTAGAGATGCTTAGTTTGGTTTAAAGAATTAGTGTTTAGTATATTAAGACTGCAATTTTAAGTATTCAATTTTTCCTTAGGATTTATGTTCATCTCACAAATCATAATTCTGTTTATAAAGCCCAGCAAAACTGAGCAGCCACTTTCCAAGGAGATTTGGTTAATGTCTAGTCTTGTTTGTTTGTTTGTTTAAACCAACTTGAATATATTCAAGTGTTTTAAATGACAAAAGTGTGATACGTTCTATTTCCTTTTTAAGTGCCTCATTTATCTATAGATTACCAAACAATGAGTACTTGATAATTATTATAAAGCTATTAACTTTATAGAGTGGGCTTAAAGACATAAATGTTAATATAGTATTCCTAAATATGGAGCAATTTCAGCTTAAAAGTCTGTAATGTGATAATTCAGTTATTCATTGTAAATTGGTTTTCAAACCTTGTCACCCTGTTAAGTTTCATAAATATTAGTAGGACAGAAAAGGCCAAATGTGCACAAAAACCATTAACAGCATGGCTTTGGTGCATTAGCCTTTCTACATTTAATTTTTAAATCTTCCCAGAGTTGAATTACGGATACTCATCGGGAAAGAAAATTACTTGGGAATAACTGAGGCCGTTGCAAGTCAGACCTTCTGACAGAGCTGCAGGCTCCCAGGACAGCTTGCAGCCTCGCCACCACATCGAGGCTCTTTTTTAGAGTATCTGTGCTGTGAGTTACAGAACTCACAGAAGGCTGGGTTTTGTGGGTCCCATGGCCGACATCCCAGGTATGAGACACACAGTTGCTGATTCCCCATCTCTCTTGGGGTCGAGACATCCAGATTGATCTTTTTTTTTTTTTTAAAGATTTATTTATTTATTATGTATGTAGCATTCTGCCTGCACACCAGAAGAAAGCACCAGATCTCATTGTAGATGGTTGTGAGGCATCATGTGCTTGCTGGGAATTGAACTCATGACCTTTGGAAGGGCAGTCAGTGCTCTTAACTTCTGAGCCAGACCAGGTTGGTCTTTTATCCTTAACACAGGAATATATATTTTCCATCTAAATGTGTGTGGTCTTTGTGTTTGACAGACTCCTCTAGAGTTTTACTTTGTATCTATTTATAGCTTTGAACTTGTTCACCTAAATTAAATAGTTTGATTGTTTTCCTGGAAATCTAACCCAGGGTCTCATACAAGCTAAGCAAATGCTTTGTGACCAAGCCACATGCCAACCTCAGTAAGCGATGTGGTCCTTTGGTGTTGGTGATGATGGTGTTGAGGATGGAATTTGGGGCCTTGCTCTTGCCAGGTGAGGGTGCTACCGTTAAAGCCACAGTTCCAACCTAAATAGGGCTTTTTTATTTGATGTTAAGTGGGATGCTAGGTATTTAGATATCTTTTTTTATTTAAGGACCTTTGAACTTGATGGAATCTTACACAGTTAAATATTCTTAGGACTTAACAATTGAGATGTAATCTGAATAAATTTAAAATAAAATATTCTTAGGACCACACAATGGTTGCTGCTGTTCAAAGAACCAGTTACATTTTACTTTTTATTTAAATTTTATTTATTTCGTGTATGTGTATGGGTGTTTTTGTCTATGTGCATGCCTGTGAGTCATGTGCATGCCTAATGTCCACAGACTTCCGAAGAGAGTATCAGACCTCCTGAGCTGCCTGCCATGTAGGTGCTAGAAATTAAATCCAGGTCCTCTGAAAGAGCAGCCAGTGCTCTTAACTGCTGAGCCATCTCTCCCACTCCTCTAATTATGTTTTGGATCTCCAAGTCTGACTTGTCCTGACTATTCGAGGTCATTCCTTTGAGCTTTTGGGAAGGAGGGAAAAGTGCAGCGAGTTCTCAGAGGATGCTCTCTGCTTTCTGAGTTAGGTCATGAAGGTCTCTGTTAAAGGAGGTGCACGGGTGAAAGGTGAGGGGAAAAGAGCTTTACGGCAGCATTTAATAATGTGGGAGTCGAGTTGATGCACTCTGCTTATTTTGTTTTTATTTGAATGTGTAGGTGTGTGTTCACACATGCCCATATGCCATGGCACACGTGTAGAGGTAAAAGGACTTCGTGGAGACGGTTACTTCCTTCTGCCTCTACACTGGCTCCAGGAGTTGAACCCAGGTTACTGGGCCTGCATGGCAAGTGCCATTACCCACCGGACCATCTCATTGGTTGTATGCGTTATAGCTTCTAAGTGTGTCACATCACGACCAGTGAGTGGAGACAGTATTCATGAAGAGATATATAATTCGTGGTCAATATTTATTTGGTTTATATTTTTTGTTAAATGTGCACTGTTAGCCACTTGGGGATTTTCTATTGATTATAAGTAGTAGTCCTTGTAACTAGTCAGGAAGTGCCAACTCAGTGCCAAGGACTTTGTTAGTAAAGCGACTGAAGTGGTCACTTCCCACACAGCAAAAAATTCTAGAGTCCTTTGATGTTTCTTTTCCAATTACCAGCTGACAGGGCATATTCAATACTGTAGATCAGAGCCAGATGCCCTCACCCCTGAGTGTACTGTTCTTCCTCATCCAAATAGAGATTGGCCCAGTGAGAGGACGGTGTTAGTCACCGGCTTACATCTGTCTTCCCGGTGCCACAGAACTACCACGGGATTCCATTGTCGAGTGAGGTGAATCAGTCTAGACACCACAGACAAGTACGGTAGTGAGTCATGAGTGTTCCCCCATGTTAACGAGCCTCTCTCTGTTTCCAGACGGAAGGAAAAACTGACAGGCAGCTCTCAAAGCTCTCCTCTTCATTGTCTTAAAGCTGGTGTTTCATAGTACTGTCACTGCCTAACATTCACAGAGTGTTTGTATGACAGTGACGCCACTCATAACTTCATATGAAATAACTCTTGTAATGTTCACAAAACCCTGTGGGGTTATTGGTGCTGAGAGTTATACACACACACACACACAGACACACACACACAGACACACACACACACACACACACAAGTCTGTGACAGCATTGCGTGCGCTCCCCTAGTCATGAAAGCCTTCCTCTGCCATGTGTTGCAGTTTGTAATGAGTGCATGAGGGCTTAGAAGAGCCTCAGGAACTCATTGCCCAGAATGGCAAAACCTCGCCTCAGACCCAAGTAATTCAGTTCTATGCCCTTTTCTGTTCCTCATGTCTCTCTGCTGATGGGATGGTGTTTGGTATATACTGGGTAAATCAGTTAGGGATGTACACGGGATACGGATAACTACAATCCAGCATATCGTGGTTTACAGAACAGAGTGCATTTTCCTCCCATAATACAAAAGATGGAGGCAGGTAGCGCCCTGTGTTGGCTTAGTGCTCTGTCAGCATCAGGACGCTGTCTTGAAAGGGACATTTATTCAGCTCTGTAAGAGTTGCCAAATCAGGGTTATTTTAAAATGTTTTCAAGCCAGTTTTTGTGTTCTAATGTGCTGCATTTCCCTGTTCCCCTCCACTTCTCTACCTTCCCCCCCCCCCCGCCTCACCCCTGGCAGCCCTTGTCCCCATAACAGGAGAACTACAGTTCCCTTCTCGAATTGGGCCAAGTCTATAGGAGTCAACACCTGCATTACTCAGTTTGGTTCCAAAATACAAACTGCAGTGCAGGTCAAGAGACTCTTTTATGACCCGTATACACTATAAGCCCAGGAGATATGCTTGGCTGTTGGCGGGTTTTGTTCCTGAACCTTCTCTGCATCTGAGACTGCGTCTCCAAATGAGTGTTGCTCCACTCAGAGGCAAAGTGAGTATCTGACCTGTTGCTGATTTGTTCTTCCGCAGGCTGTGGACTCCGCACCACAGGCTGGAGGATGGGCAGGCTGGGGATCCTGGGGGAAATCTCTGCTCTCATCTGCATCAGCCACAGTAGGTAAGTGTTGGGTGTTGCACTGGAACAGAGTTCAAGAGTTCAGAAGCTTGACGGGACAAGAGATTTTGACATACCATACACTTACTGATGGAGTTTAACATTTGCCCATAAGAAATCCATTTTCAGTGTCTGCTGCTCTAGGGCATCACAAATATTAATGTATTTGTTCTCACAATGACTCTGTGAAGGGATATTCTTACTCTCTCCATTTTACAGATAAAAATGCTGACCCATGGGGACACTAGGACATTATCTAAATCAGTATTTTTAGGGGTAGGATTTGAAAACCATAAAATGTGGTTTTAAACCATTATATTATCTCCTAAAATATAGGTTTAAGATATGTATGCACATGTTTATGCATATACATATATACAGAGAGAGATAGACATACACACACACATCACACAGATTTATTTTTTCAGAGCGAGACTTACTGTGTAATCTAGGCTGAGTTTGAATTTGTGATTCTCCTGCCTCAGACTCCGGAATGCTGGGGTTACCTGTGTGCACCATCACACCCAGGTTAATATATTCTTCAGGCTGTTTTACCATCCAACTTTAATAGTTTTTGTTTGTTTTCTTTATGTCACTTCGGTGTCCTGTTAGTTTGAGAGAGGGTCTTCATGTCACTTGAAAGTTTTTAGCTGAACAACTCTTTCATTCTCTAAGAGAACATGAAGTATCTTGATAAGGAAAAAAAATCTACAGTGAAGCAATGCAATAAAAATAGAAGAAAATACGCAGGTAGGAAACACATATACCCATCCCGAGGCTGCTAATGTTACAGTAACTGAGTATTGACCTTATCCCTGAGCACCCTGGCTTCCACTACATTGTTCATTTCTCATTGGATGATAAAATTAATTCATTCAAGTTAATCTATTCTCCTGGATATACACTTTAAAATAAATTTTCTGTATTTGTTTATAAATAGAGAAAAAAAAATAATGGCTAATGCCTTCCCAAGCTCAGGTTTCTTGGTATATTCTTCCACTCCCAACTCTTTTGGTTTCCCCCCCTTTTTTTAAATTGAAAATACTTTTTTTGCATACAATATATTCTGATCATGGTTTCCCCTTCCTCATCACCTCCGAGGTCCTCTTCCCCCATCCAACTCTATGCCTTCTGTCTCCTTAGAAAACAAGCAGGCAAATAATAAAACAAACCAATCAATAAGACAAAGAAACAAACAGAAAACAAAGAAAAAGCACAAGAAACACATATATGCAGTCATATGTATGCACTTGCACACACACACACACACACACACACACACACAAGATTGGCAATCATAGTATATAAGCAAAAGCAAAAGACTAGTAAGATTTTTTTAATGCCAAAAGTGTTATGAGACAAAAAAAAAAAATCTACAAAATTACCATTGAGTTCATTTTGCATTGCCTGTCTAATATTGAGCACGGGGCCTCCTTTAGGCATGGTTTGTATACCCAGCAAGACTCCATCGGAGAAAACTACCTTTTCTAATGTGATCAGCTGACGGAGATAGTTCTGGGTTAGGGATGAGGATTTGTTTCCACCTCTTCTCTCAGCACTGGGACCCCATCATGTTTGGATCGTTGCAGGCCGGTGCCTGCTGCCAATCTCTGTGAGTTCAGATGCATGTCAGTCCTGCTGTGTCTGAACGGCACCATTTCCTTGTGTCCTCCACTGGGTCTTACAATCTCTCTGCCTCTTCTTACACATAGCTCCCCGCGCACTAAGGAATTTGAAGACATTTGGTGTAGGATTGAGTGTTCCAAAGTCTCTTACTCTCAGTCGTGGGTCTCTGTATATGGTTCCCGTCTCCTGCAGGAGGGAGCTCCTCTGATGCTAGCTGAGTGGGATGCTGACCCACGGGTATAGCAGAGCGACGTTAGGAGTCATTTCATTGTGGCATCGCTTTAGCAGCAATTCCTTTGGTGTTTGGTTTTCCTCTGGGTCCATTACCACCCAAACAGCATCAGGGATGGGTTTCACTGCATGGAGGAGGCCTTAACTCCAGTCACAATGTTTGTGCCACTGTTGTACTAGAATATCATGCAAGGCAGGTCACCGTTGTAGATCACAGGGCTGATGGTTACCTTTCTCCTCTGGTCGTATGCAGAGTACCCTCCAATACCATGGACACTAGTCAGTAAGGGTTAAGGCTCCAGATGGGCACCAGCACAATTTCTCCATGTTCAGTGTTGTCTTTAGCAGTAAGGCCCTACCATCAGCTTGTGGAGTGTGACCGATTGCTTTGGCAATGGCATGAGTTGTTTGGGAGTTTCCATGGGGCCCCCTTTGCCCAACAACTCAATTAGATGTAACTTATTCTGGCACTGGAGGTTTCACGTGGTGACAAGAGATGCTTTGTTTGGGACTTTTGTGTTATCCACTTAGATTTCCTTCATATTCTTATATATTCTAAGAAGCTTTTGCTGTAGTAAGTTTCTGTATGACCTTTCAAACGGCCCTTAGTGTTAGCTGTCCCCCGCCCCCCGACACACATTCCCTCCCTTACTCCACTTTTTCCTCATCCTCTCCATTTAATTCTCTCATTCCAGCCCATAACTATATATTCTATTTCCCCTATCTTAGGATTTCCTCCCCTTCCCCATCCCCTACTCTAAACTTAACCCCTGTAGTTATATGGCTTGTAGAATGCCTTTCGCAGGCAGTCTCATTTCTCACATCCACTCTTCATAGGGTCTGAACACTGAGCTAGCATGCTGGGCTAGCTCAGTAAAGGCATTTGAAGGTACAGAGGAAGGGGACGGATGGGAAGTCACAGGTGACACAGCTTTTAGATCATCTGCCTCAGGTATTCTCAAGATACAGAAGGTGGCCCAGAGGACCCTTATGATGGGGCTTGAGCCAGTTCTGGTCACTGCTGCTCTGAAAAGCAGGAGTGTGGGAATGCCTTGGAGTCTTTTACCTCCTCACCCCAGGAGACGACTGTGCTGACAGAGTGTTCTAAGGTCGAATGTATAACTCCCTAAATGTCAGCCTGCCGGGGAGATTGCATTCTCCTAATTGCATCTCTTCAAGAGTCAGTTTTGTCAGGAGGGGGACCTGGCAAGAAAAACAGAGGCCTAAATAAATGTTTTCCTCCTCTCTAGGAATGTGGAGAGCCACCTGCTGGCTCACTTTCTCCTTTTTGTATAGTCCAGGATCACAGCCCAGGAAATGGAACCATCCCCAATGGGAAGGTCTTCCTTTAATTAACTTAATCAAGATAAACCCCATAAACACACCCAGAGCCTAATTTAATATAAATAACCCCTCCTCTAAGGTGTGTCTGGAGGAAATGTCTGCCAAGTAATTCTAGAGCTGATCAAGCCGACAGTGAACACGGACCGTCATACCTTCTCATGTTGCCAAGATGTGCTTTTCTGCAAAGACATTTGCATATCCCCCATGAACTCAAGGAATGGAGTTCAGAGCACTGCATTGTATTCATTTCTTCTATTGCTCTTAAGACACTGCCCCAACTGTGGAGACTTAAAACAACCTCTACTAATGTTTTGCAGTTTCCTTGAGGCAGGAGTCCAGCTACAGGTATTGACTATTCTGTGTCCTTGGACACACTTTAGCAAAGCTAATACTAAAATCGTTCATCACAACTAATTGTCATTATCTCAGTGACTGCAGAAGAAATGTCACTGGGTGTGCCATTCCTAGATTGTCCCCAAGGCAAATTTTATAGACTTCCAGTCAATACGTGGTGTGGCTTTCTACTGTAGCAGTGGCCTGTAATAGTGACCTTTGTGTCACCGTGACCAAAATACCTGAGGGTAACTTAAAAGGAGGAGTCACATGTTGGCTCAGGGTTTCAGAGATCCACTCTGTGGTCCCTGGCCTCAGCGTTTCTGCATTCAATATGAGGTTAACACCATGGTGGCAGGAGCCAATGGCAGGGGAGAGTCTCTCCTTTATGTCGTAGAAGACAGGAGGCAGGACAAAGGGGACGGATGGGAAGTCACAGGTGACACAGCTTTCAGATCATCTGCCTCAGGTATTCTCAAGATACAGAAGGTGGCCCAGAGGACCCTATGATGGGGCTTGAGCCAGTTCCGGACACTGCTGCTCTGAAAAGGAGGGAGACAACAGGACGGAGTTCCAAGAACACACTCCGTGAGACACATTCTCCTTCCATCACCTCTCAGTGATGATATTATTTTGCAAATTAATCAAAGGATTAATCTATCAGTCCTCTCTGGAAAACACCATCAAAGACATCTACTATTTGTCTAGGTGCTTCTTAACCCAGCAAGGTTGATAATCAAAATTAACTATTATAGAGCCCAAGCAATATATACTGAGGTTTTGTTTTGTTGTTGTTGTTGTTCTATCCTTGAATACATTTGTGTGCTGTATTACATGGATTGATTTGTGAGTGTTGAGCCATCCTAAAGTCAGTAATACTTTAAACATAGGTCAATTTCTTTGCATACCTGACACAGGAGCTAAAACAAACAGTGCAAGAGGAGATGGTGTTAGAGGTCCCAGGGCTGGAAGCAGACAACAGTGGTCAGGAGCTGGCCTCTCAAAAGATAATGGAAAATCAGAAATGGGGGCTGGAATGGAGCTCGACCACATGTGGGCAGGGACTCTGCAATGTTGTGGGTTGCACGCTGATGAGCCCATCGGATAACTCCAAACCCATGGTCACCCGGATGGTCCTGGTTAATCTCAGTGAGACACACACACACACACAGAGAGAGAGAGAGAGAGAGAGAGAGAGAGAGGGAGGGAGGGAGGGAGGGAGGGAGGGAGGGAGAGAGAGAGAGGTGGACAGAGTGGTAAGATGTAAGAGGTGAAGTTAGTCAGTATGCAAAATGCACATATGTAAAATTGTAAAAAATTTAAAATTAAGAAATAAAAAAGCACATTTTTTAAAAGTTATGGCTTCCTGACTGAAGTCTGATAAGCTGCTAGTTTGGTGCTGAGGGGTAACTTCCATGACATGAGGAAACAATGTCACTCCCAGGGCTTTTGTAGTATTGTCAGTTTATCATCATGAGGCAATGAAACTTTCTAGAAAGCAGGCCACTCCCAGCTCCCAGAGAAGCTCTTGAGGTTTATAAACTGCCTGAAGAAAGTAAAGAAAGAAAATAACCACATTCAGCTGCTATCGGCTTCCACTCACAGCCTCATGTTACCCACCAGGGTAATTCAGTTACAGGTAGTCCACGAAACACAATCCTTCACACAGGGCTACCAACTGCTCTAGAAACACAAGCGAAACGGGCAAAGGCAGAGGCACTGCCCATCTCGGCGGTTGTAAGTCTTTGCGGTTGGCAGGGAAGTGACAGAGAATGGAAACATCTGGAAGATGGTGCTCTATTGGGATGAACATTGTCCCGTGAGCGCTAGGAATTGAGACCCAGGCTAGAGTACTTGGGACCTGTTATGGTATGACTCTGGGACTTAGCTACATCTTGTAGTTATCCTTTGTGAAACCTGGGTTCCTTACATGAAAAAGAGCGGGCTGGGGAACTGGAGAACCTAAAGTCCCTTCCCACTTCCGGAAAACGGTGCTTCCGCCTCACGGAGGCTATGACGTAGAGGGAACCGCGCCGAGAGGAAACACACAGCATGTTGCTTGGCGTTTAGCTTCTTCTCTACGTTGTTCTGTCTGGCCTTTTGGCTCGTTACTTTGACTCTAAGGTCAAGAGAAAGTGAAAAGAAGCAACGGTCCCAATGCACATGTGAACCCTCCCTCTTAAAAGGCATTTTTTTTGTCGCTCACAAACTGTGTCACAGTCTAAGAAGACTTAACCATCTGCCAATCATACCTGTGGAAAAATTTATAAAATGCAATAAAAATATTTGTCATTCCATATGGAAACCAAAGGGGGGAAAATGTCAAAAATACAGAAAAATGACAAAAGAATGATAATATTGGTAACTTCAAAGTGATACCATAAAAATCAGCAATGATTTCCCATGCGCACATCATAGATATAACTTACCTCTAAAATGCATTGCTAAGAGTAAAGTGATGGCCCAGCTGTCAAACTGAGAGCTGGCAGTGCTAAGACAGGGAGATCCCAGAGTCAAACCTCTACAGAAAGGAACGATTTATTACTAGATCAGCCGAAGGCCTAATGTTTATTTGAAAAGTTGGCTGTGACAGTTTATGACTCTAAATGTCTAATGCAAGAATATTTGCTTGGGTGATAGAATGCATCTGATCATATTAAGGTGTTTAGTTTCTCAAAGTCACTGTTCGTCCATTCCTATCCTTGCCACGTTGCAGTTTTTAACATTCTAATGGCATCCTCTACCAGCCATGTCCAAATAATAGCATCAGTGCTCATTAAAAAGAGTGGCAAACCCACCAAAATTGTACTACTGTGAAAACTCCCCTCCACACAAATTAGCATCAACTGCAAGAGAATATCAATCTGTCCATTTATCTGTCTATCTGTTTATCTATTGTGAAGTGATGCTGACGATGTAAAAACTCCTAAGGGTTAGGAATTTTATAGAACCCTCTATTAGAGTTTTCTAAAGGAACACAAGTTAAAGAGCTAATATGAATATTCATGTATGCATATACATATATATATATCCTTATATATATTCCACATAAATATGAAAAGTTATTAAGATGGCTTACAGACTGTGGTCCAGCTAGTCAAACAATGGCTGCCTACCCAATGGAAGTTCTGAGAATCCAGTAGGCGTTCAGTCCATGAGGCTGGATGTCTCAGCTGGTTTTCAGTCTGTGTTGGAACCCTGAAGAAGGAGGTTAGAATGCCAGTGAAGGAGTGGACTTGTTAGTGAAAGCAAGTAGGAAAAGAAAGAGAGCTTCTTTCTTCTGTGTCCTTTATATAGGCTGCCAGCAGAAGGTGTGGCCCAGATTAAAAAAGTGGACTTCCCACCACAAAAAAAGATCTGGATTAGAAGTGGGTCTCCTCTTGTGATAAAAATAGACTAGTAATTGACATGACCATGGTTTGATCAACTAACAATTAGCTTGTATTACTTAATTATCCTAAACAGCCTGCAATAGCACTTTCAAGGTATTGGAAGTAAACTTTGTATTATAATTGAGTTATATGGGTACAATAGCTCATATTAGAGTAGAAATACATATGTCTGTGGAGAATAGTCTTAAATTTGAGTTCTATACCAATGTAGCAAAATTAAACTTATTTTGCATCAATATTCAAAATTCTATACCAATGAATTAAAAATAACCTTATTTGTGAGTAACAATTAAGACCTTAGGTTGAAGAGTAGATTTAATAATCTACTTTTTATCCTATCATCCCTCTATATTTCTATGTTCACCCTTCTTTCTTTTCAACCCCTATCTCCATGCCTATGAAAGAAAGATAAAGGAAAAGAGAGACATCCTTGAGTCCAACCTCATTTCTCTCTGAATAAGACCAATAATAACTTATAACTAACTCCCAATGAAAATAAGCATCTGGGGCTGGGCGTGGTGGAACTTTAATCCCAGCACTCGGGAGACAGAGGCAGGTGAGTTGCTGTGAGTTCGAGGCCAGGCTGGTCTACAAAGCAGAGTCCAGGACAGCCAAGGCTACACAGAAAGACCCTGTCTCAAAAAGAAAGAAAGAAATAAAAAAAAGAAAGAAAGAAAGAAAATAAGCATCTGTAGTCCAAGAAAGCAAACAAAAACCTACCCAACCCCCATTAGGGGAAATGGGGCATTGTTCTCTTAGGTTTAACAGGTAGATATGACCTTATAGATAAGGTAAAATAGTTAGATAAGATCTTCAAAAGCCTCAGAGACCTACAGAATATGGCATTTAAAGATGCTTTTAGTATTTTAAAGATTCTTTGACAACAAGACAGCTTAACTCCTGGCAACATCCAGCCTACCTCAAAGAGGATGATGAGCATCAAAGAACCTACTTATGGACATGGCTTCAAATGTGGCAAACAAGCCACTGGGCAAAATGTTCTCATTTCTGCCACAGACAGAATTTTACCTAAAAAAGGGCAAGCTTTGGATACAGGCAGAATCAACAGCCAAATTCTGCCAAGACAGGGTAAGCAAGTCCTCAATAGTTCCTGCCTCACAAATATGTCTGTCAGATATATTGGGCCAGAAGGCTGAAGATGATGCTCCAACGTTATAGTTTTGGGTGACTATTTAGGTAGCCAACTGTCTCTGTCATCTTCTCATTTGGAAAGCTACTAATGTGCACTCCTGGCATACTTAGGTAATCAAGTTTATCCCTTCTCCTGTCTCTAATGGGGTTGAAGACCAGATAGTCTAGTCTTTTTAATTAAGCTTAATTGTTTAGGGGATACAATGTTTTTAAGTCTAGGTAGATGTTTTAAGTTGGTAGAGATAAGATACGATAGATACTGATTTACATTCAGAATTTTACACTCACCAAGATAGGAAAGATGTTTTCTGCAAGGCTGCCAAATACAATTAGCCAAAACACCATGAATGTAACATTTATATAATTCCTGATTGTTTCATGATTCTTCTTGCTGTATGTAGTTTATTTTATTTATGTGTAATAATATAAATGTATATGCCAAAAAAGAACTGTGATGGATTCACCTTTAACATGGCTCTGAAAATTGATTGCTGATGTTTTGTTAAATGGCTGTATAATTAAACTGCTTTCAAAATTAAAAAAAAAAAAAGAAGAAGTGGGTCTTCCCACTTCAAAGGATTTAAGTTTTTTAAAAAAATCCCTCACAGTGCTGTGTGTTGGTGGCTCACACCTTTAATCTCAACACTCTGGAGGCAGAGGCAGGCGGATCACTGTGAGTTCGAGGCCAGCCTGGTCTACAGAGTGAGTTCTAGGACAGCCAAGGCTACACAGAGAAACCCTGTCTTGGGAAAAAAAAAATCCCTCACAGCTATGCTCATCCATTGGGTTTTAGTTAAGTCCAGATGTAGTCAAGTTGACAACCAAGAATAGCCATCACAGGTCATCCATGAAAAGGATGATGGTATTGATGCTACAGTTTCCCACAGTGCTTTGCAATCTCTGAATTAGGCACAAGATCGATGGATTTCTGGTGAGCTTTGATGCAAACATTGTCAGTTCAGTAGAACTTACTGTTAACCTTGACCCTAGGGCAGGGCTATATGCGAGCATTGACTACAGAGACTCTTGGCCACCATTTTGGAGAGGGAAGACTCTTCCGGAAGGAAAGTTGATAGGCACCTTTTAATACTGCCTTTAGTTTGCTTTAGTTGAGCATGGCAGCCTCGACTGTATGTTTTTTCTATAAAACTGCATTCCACTACTTGTTATAATGTTTTGATTCATGAACAGAAGAGTCTGAAGCAAGATCAATATTTTTTAGATGACTCTATTATTACAGCTCACCCACAAGAAGAATGTAAAGCGGCCCTGTCTGAAGGTCAGGTGGCCTTCTCCATACGGTATGAAGTGCACCTTTCTCTCAGCTTAGCCTGCCTCTGCTGGTACTTTGCAAAGCCAACTAATGTTTATGTACAGAGAGGTTCAACTCAGAAGCCATCCAGTGATTACTTACTATTCTGTGTGCTGCCATAGTCCCTTGAGTACTGAGTAAATGAGAAAAACAACCCTACCCCAGGAGGGCTTGCCTCCTAGTGAGAGGAAAAAGCCAGTGGATAGTACACTCTATGAATAGGAAAGTTATATAGAGTTAGTTCCAGGAAATGGCAAATCCCTAAAAAATACACAAAGTACAAAAGGATAAGAGGAGTTGGGAGTATAGGTTAAAGGTTAAAGTTTTTAAGAGGATGCCCAGTAGACTTCAGTGATGTGATATTTGAACAAAGACAGGATAGTTCAAGATGCCCATATGAAAACTATGAGCAACCAAACTATACACCAATACAGAACTGTTAGGATGTGATCTGTCTATTTCATTTCTGGGTATATATTCAGAAGGACTTAAAGTAATGTCTCAGAGAGTTATTTGTACATCCATTTTCAAACCGCCATTATTCAAAACACTAACATGTAGGTACAACCTACATGTCTCCCAATGAGAAAAACACAGTATAAACCATACTATAAAAGGAAGGGGAATCTGACACAAAACCTATGAGTGGGTGAACCTTGAGTGGCATTATGTTAAGTGAAACAAACCCATCCACAAAAAGCAAGTACTGTGGGACTCCACTTGGGCCAGGTACTTAGAGTAATCAAAATCAGAAATGCACAATGTAAATCAGTGGTTGTCAGGGTCTGGTAGGTAGAGCATGAAGGTGTTACTGTCTAATGGGTACAAAAGTGTTCTGGAAATGGACATTAGGGGTTATTTGGACCGTGGACCTGTACCCTGGAGTAGTTAAAGTGGTAAAACTTACATTATACCCATTTCCCTCAGAAAATATTAGGGCAAAATTCAGCCACATAGCTCAGAGAACCAACTTTATGGGAATTTGTTTCTTTTGTAAGTATTCAGCTTTTTTAAAGAAGGAAATACATTGTAGGACTTGTAGCTTCTCCAGCACCGTGTCTGCCTGCACACTGCCACGCTTCCCACCATGATGATAATGGACTAAACCTCTGAACTGTAAGCCAGCCCCAATTAATGTTCTCCTTTATAAGAGTTGCCATGGTCACGGTGTCTCTTCACAGCAATAAAACCTTAACTAAGACTCAGTGTAATGGAGGGATTATGCATGTTGGTTCTGGCACCAGACAGACTGGGTTTGAATCCTCCCATTTACCAACTCTGAGACCTTTGGCGAGTGATGTCGTCTTGATAGACCTCCATTTTCTCAGTTATGGAAGGGTATAATACATCTCTTAGCACATTGTTATTAAGAAAAGCAGACATTTTACTATTCTGAACTATTTAGTACAGTGTCTGGGATACCCTACAGGTTCAGTAAATGCCCATAGTGGAGCCATTTTGTGCATTACTTGAAGGTGCCATTACAATTCTCTTGCTAGAGAAAGCACAGCAGCAGAGACCCGAGACGTGACTTACTTAACACCACACAGCTAAGCAATGGTGGAACCGAAGTCCCTCAGCTGATTTCAGTGTAGATTGCTTTCCTTTCCTTTAGAGTGTAAGTACAGGTGGTGAAAAAGCCAGATGACCATCAGTGCTTTTAATGATGCTCTCCTGCGACATTCTCACAGTCGTTTTGATTTCGGTTTGTTGTTTTTCTGGTTTCGCTTTGGTTGGTTGTTTTGCTTTCCAGTGCTGACCTACTGCAGCAAGAAAAACCAGACCCAGTCCCAGCCTCAGAGCCTTGGGGTTCCCGGGCCTGCCATATTTAAGGATATTTAGGGCTCGTGGTGATGTGAGATTAATCCACAGACTACACCAAATAGTGTCACACACATTTCTTGTCTTTTTCTTGCTGGTAGAATCCAACCACTAATTCTGGAAATGGAGTCATCAGACCAAAAAAAGAAGGAGAAAGAAAAATATCAGTGGCTCTGTTACAATTTCCTTGCTTCGGACACTAGATGTCACACTAAGTCAAGCTTTAGAAGTAACTCGGCTAAGTAGGGTGTGGCAGTCTCCTTTACCTATTAAAAATAATTACAGCTTTTAGGTAAATGTAAAGCTTAACTTTGAATTTCTAGTAGAATTCAGAAAACATTTTCTTTTACTCACATACAACAAAGTTAGAGTTGTTAATCAGAAAACAGCAGCTTGCTGGCTTCTCTGATTGAATGCCTCTTGCTTATATGTGCATAGAAACTGTGCTTTATTCCCAAGGCAAAGGGATATTTCTAGAGGCAGTTTACACACTCTTGTCTGTGGTCATTTGTGAGGCTTTATTTTTCCTTTTTTGTTTTGTTTGTTTGTTTGTTTGTTTGTTTGTTTGAGACTCGTGTAGCCCAGGCTGGCATTGAACTTGTTAGGTAGCTGAGGCTGGTCTTGAACTCTGATCTTCCTACCTGCCTCTGCCTTCCAAGTGCTGGGACTACAGTCAGTCCTTTGTGTTCTGAGATGAGGAGAAGCTGTTCCTCCCAACAAAGAGACGGACGAGACTGACCTTCCTGGATGGAGAAGGTCAAAGGGGTGAGTGTAAGGCCCTGGAAAGTCAAAGAGGGGAATGTAAAGCCCTGAGTGTGGGGTTCCCAGCACCCTGGAACTAGGCAGGCCGTGCCTCCCAGCCTCCGAAGTTCATTTACTCCTTGATTTTGGCTTTCAGAAATCTATAGCTGTGAGCCCGGTGGTGGTGGCGCACACCTTTTATCCCAGCACTTGGGAGGCAGAGGCAGGCGGATCGCTGTGAGTTCGAGGCCAGCCTGGTCTACAAAGTGAGTCCAGGACAGCCAAGGCTACACAGAGAAAACCCTGTCTCGAAACCCCAAGCAAAACAAAAACAAAGCAAAAAAACAAAACAAAAAAGCACAGAAATCTATAGCTGTGAATTGTGGGTGGAGATTTGCCTGAGCAGTCTCCTTTTGGAAGATATATGTGTTTTTGTTTAGTTGGTTTTTTTAAACTACCTTAAAGAATATGAAGTCAATGACATAAATGTTTGCTGAGATTTCAGTGAAATTCCATTGCAATGCTTGGAATTCATTGGAGGCTAAGAATGAATTAATTCAAGTCAGACTGAAAGTTTATAATTAAGTCTTAGGCTTAGCAGTTTGTTTTTTCAAGTAACTCAATAATGAGTTTGAGCTGTGTTTAATTATCTGCATGAGTGTAGGCACACATTTCTATTGTAATTAAAGTTGTAAATCATGTTTCCTGAGTTTTCAGGGTTTATAGGTAACATATGATGACAAATAGTTTTCATTGGAATGAGCCAGGAAATATCATTGCCTGGTGCTGCTTTGATAAATCAGGTTATAGCTGGGAAAACAGCATTGTGTGTGTATGCATGGGTATATGTGTTTGCACGTGGGTGCACATGTGTGAGTATGTGCAGAGGCCAAGCTAAGCCTCAGGTGTCCTTCCTCAGGATGCGGCCCACCTTGCTTTATGGGACAGCATGACTCCCTTGGCCTGACATTTACTGACTCGGTTAGATTGGCTGACGGACAGGAGTCCACCCATCTCTGCCTCACCAGCTCTGAGACTACAGGCTCATGCTACCACACCCAGGTTTTTCCATGGGTTCTAGGCACTGAAGCGAGGTCCAAAATACTGCTCCTTGGGTATGGACCCCTCCGTGTCTTCCTCTGACGTGGGAGGTGGATGAACAGTTATTTGAACGGTGCTTTGTAACTCTGACTGGTTCTGCTCAGCGCTGGGGTCCTCCTCTGACTCGGCACCTTGCCCCTGGGTCTTGTGGTTAGCACTGCCTTGTGTTTGAACAACCTGAGGTCCCCAGGGATGTCCCTCCTTTCTCCTCGAGTGACAAGGCAGGTGGCAG
Source organism: Acomys russatus (assembly GCF_903995435.1). Classification (NCBI taxonomy): domain Eukaryota; kingdom Metazoa; phylum Chordata; class Mammalia; order Rodentia; family Muridae; genus Acomys; species Acomys russatus. Next base: position 53,305,679 of record NC_067158.1, read on the forward strand.
GCACCCAGAGAGAGGCAGCACAGGCTAGAACTCCCACAGCCGTGAGGACCACAGTGGGCCACCTACACTTTGGCTCCTTCATCCCGTCTAAGAAAGGCTTAGCCCATCTTAGCACAGGATGTCAGGCTGTCTTCAGATGTCACAGAGGCAAGACACTTTTCTATCAAGTCTAGGGTTGGGTTTTGCCCAATGGGTGAGAAGGTCTGCTCTGTACTTCCCAGGGCCTCACTGAGACCCAACTATGCCAGTATCTTGAAAATAAAGGACCATCCTTTCTTGGGAATATAGGTGTTATTTGTCCGATAGAGTAAAACCAATGACCTTCAGTCTAATTTGCACTGTTAACTGCTTCCCAATTTTCCCACTGACCAGCTGTTAGCTCGAGACCTTGATGGTGCACTTTTGAGGAAAGGTAGTGGTGGGGGTTTTTTTGGTTTTTTGTTTGTTTGGTTGGTTGGTTTTTGTCCTGTTTTGCTTTGACATGAAGGCTTTATTTATTTTGTTTATTTTGTTTTGAGACAGCATCTTGTTAAGTAACTCACACTGTACTACAATGATATGTATTTCAATCTAGCCATCCTCCTGCCTCAGCCTCCTGAGTTTTGGAAATATAGGCATGTGCCACCATGTCTAGGTTCATACATAGAAACGAATTGAAGTTCCTCCGACTTCAGTTCAGCCAGTGTTAGCCGACCACCTGCAATGTGCTAGGACTCTAACACACACACAACAACAACAACAACAAAAGCAATAACAACACCAATGGCATATCAGCCATATGACACTTTAAAACGAAGGAGACAAGATAGCCTTGCCTTCTTTCAAAGACACCTGGCTTGAGTTTGGACTTTGTGTGAAAAACATCCAGTTTGAAAAGCAGAAGGTAAAAGAGGTGAGGAAACATCACAAGAAAACTGAGTCAGGAAAGGAAGGTGGCTCCTTTAAGCTCACTCAGCCTGACCTTGACCAAGATGACCTCCTCTTTGAGCCCTATCCCAGGGAATCTGAATGCCCGGCTGCTATTCAGGGTGAACCCCCACAGACCACATGGTTTCCTGAGATTACCCCAGGGGTCACAGAATGTGTGGACTGTAGTGTATCTGTGAACTTTATATTTATTTCCCTACAGGTCATGGATTAACCGCAGTCAAAGAAAAGGCAGGGGCAACCCTACGAATCCACAGCGTCAATTCCGGATCTCCGGAAGGGGCCCCAACTGATGCTGAAAATGGAATCTCAGAAAGTGAGTGGCGCGGTCACCCGCTGGTTGGGGATTTTGTTATGCTGCGTGCACAACTGCTCAGTGGGAAAGAAGCCCAAGTACAGATCAGCCAAACGCAATCTAACAGGGGTGTTCTCTCTTGCTGTGACAGATTTGACTCCGGATCAGGACCCTGCCGGAGGCCCCCACACTTCTCCTCCACCAGTGGCCGCAGGGTCAAGGGGTATGCTGTCAGCCCTCACCAACGTGGTTCAAAGCACGGTGAGTCCCCAGTGGCCGGCCCTGCCCCCGTTTCCCCTAGTGGCTCACTTCTTTTGATCTTTCCATCTCGCAACGACCCAGATACATCAGAGAAAAGGCGGCTTTGCTCCTGACTTTGGATTACAGTTTGTTATGCTTTCGGCTACAGAGTAGGTGTAACCTTGGGTCTGAAATAATAAGGGCAAGGTGAAATGCAGCCTGTGTTTAAAAGAAGAGAGTGGTTTAAAGGATCCCCCCAACCCCCCACCTCCCACCGCCCATCCCTCCAGCCCCATCTGATCTAACAGTGTCCTTTCCAGCTGCTCCAAGGACAGCCTCTGGGTGCGGGAGGGAACTCAGAGCTGGACAGCTGTTCTTCCTGGTTCATGTCTCCATTCCCTTAAAATTATGAAAGCGTCAAAATGAAATAACGTTTAAAGAAAGGAGGAATAACCCAGAGACTGACCCTGCCGTACCCCTACCTCCTAATTCCTGCTGCCCCCCTTCCCGAATCCTAAATAAATATACCCCGCAAGTCCTGTCTTCTGCTTATTTATTTATTTTTCACTTAAGTTGATTTTTAAAGGACAGACACACAACCATCTCACTCTTAAAGGGAGCTTGCTATTCACAACAAATATTGGGGTGGGGGAAAGCAGAGGTACCCCCAAGTGAGATGAGGAAGGTAGCTGGTCCTCAGAACCAGGAAGAAAAAGAGTCCGTCTATATCTAGAACAAACTAACTCTATTTTCTATAAACACGGCTCAGGTCCTTTTCACTCATTTCTCCATTTGTTATTTTAAAGAGAGATGGCTGGCCCTCACTGTGTACCAGAAAATTCCCCAGAGTCTGGCCATAAGCTGATGCCGTATCTTGCCATATTAAGGCAATTTAACAATAGAGTGCAGTGCACTATGGGAGAGGAGGGGTTGTGGATGAGCACGGGAGGCTGGGTATTCATACCTAGATGTTGGGGCAAAAGTGTGCCCGGAACAAGGAAAATGACTGTCCTGTACATGCTCCCTGAGGGCCCCTAGACTGGGCAGGAAGAGCGAGGCATACCAAGGGAGTTTTTAAGAGTCATACGGTGAGCCGAGTGTGGTGGCAAATGCCTTTAATGCCAGTAGTGGCAGGTGGAGCCCTGTGGGGTCAACCTGGTCTACAAAGCATGTCCAGGACAGCCAAGGCTACACAGAGAGACTCCGCCTGGGTGGCAGAGGAGGGGTGGCATCGTGGGTGGAGGGAGTCACACAGCAGTGTAGTTAAAGGACATCCATGAAAGTAGAGCAAGCTCTAGTGTAAAAAGTAAATTTGTGACTTCTCACCTCCCTTTTCTTTTAAATTAAAAGCTTTTTTTTTTTTTTTTTACATTACTATTGTGTAAGCCTTTGGTGAGGGGGGCACCTGCACGGTGGCACTCATGTGACAGCCAGAGGACAGCTTTGTGGAGTCAGTTCTCTCCTTCCACTTCATGTGGGTTCTGGGGGTTCTGGGGATGGAACCCCGGTCCTCAGGTTCATGCAGTAGTTGCCTTTACCCACTGAGCAGCCTTGCCAGCCCTGAGCAATCCACTCTTGAGTGCTCGACCCACGCCCTTAGTTCCCTGTCTGCGTTCTCCTGAGCCTGCTTGGCCTCCTTCCCACAGTCTCAGCCTATCTGCAGACTTGCCTTCACCCGACAAGTATATACCTACATACACACAGTTCCCACTTTTTTCCACCACTAAAGTGACAAGGCATTAGGGGGCAGTAAATCAAAGCGTGTAAAAGTATGGGCTACTGAGAAGCCCATTGTCCTCTGGGTTAGTTGCTTTTATTATCACTGCTGGGACAAAATGCCTAGCAGAAACAGGGAAGAAGGGTTATTTTGCCTATGGCTGCTTGGCCCTCCGTTCTTGGGCAGGCCATCATGGTGGTGAAAGTGTGTGCAGAGGGGGAGCTCTTTACCTTCTGGCAGCCAGGATGCAGAGAAAGAGGAAAGGGCCGGACCAGGGACCAGATATAACCCCCACTTCCTCTAACTAGGGTCTACCCTCTGAAGTTTCCAGAATTCTGCTAGCTGCAGACCAAGGATGCTCCTGAGCCGCTGGGGCTGGGGCACACTTTATAGTGACCCCATAGCATTCCTTCGAAGTGTCTGCTTTTACAAATCCGTTCCACAGCACGAGTGTTGATTGGAATGCAGATTTGAAAACGAATTCTAAAATCCAGATCAGAAATGTCTGGTAAAGTATATTCATTCAGTAAGGTTGAATGCTGCCATTACAATAATTGTAAAGGTTGAAAAGGACGTATAGAAATAAACTCGTGTAAGGTAGAAGCAGCACAGATGTAGTGGGTGGCAGTTAGAGCTGTGTTGCCGGGGTTATGTCTGGAGGGTTCGGAGCAGCATGGTTCTGTTCATCTAAGCCGCATGTGCGCATCTCAGTTGTCTTCATTTCTGTTAAGAGGAAAACAATGGCTGGCAAAGGGATCTTTCCAGAATGATACCTGGATAACAGAACAGTTTCTAAAGCTGGAAGGACAGGGAAGGCAAGCTGTCTAACGTCGTTAACGTACTAACTATAGTTGGTGCTCATCGGTTTCTGAAAGTATGCAAGAGCCATCTGAAACAGCCTGAGGGTCTGCTGTTGCTTCGGGACCCTGGATTTTTTTTTTTTTTTTAAATCATCTAAATTAGCATGAGTACTTGACATTTTAATAACCCACCCCAAATAGTTTTGTTACTTATGCTAAAATTCTTTCAAACATGACAACTGGGTCATCTGCTAATTTTATGTCTTAGATACATATCTGTCAATATGCTCAGAACTACTGACACAAATCCCTAATGTATACTGTTATTTCCCCTCAAGCATCATTTTTTAATAACACTGCACACTCAACAAATTATATAACATATGGGTTTTCTTTTTTTAGGAAACCAGGATTAAATAGATGATCAATCTCATGGTATGAAGAACGTGTGGCTTTCTATTGATTTTAATATTTGAAGAGAGCGCCAGGCATATGGGACCTACTGGCTACTGCCAAACAGTAGAAAATCTAATCTCACGTGGTTTTCTCATTTGCAGGGCAAAAGCGTCCTAACCGGAGGGCTGGATGCTTTAGAGTTCATTGGCAAGAAAACCATGAATGTCCTCGCAGAAAGTGACCCAGGGTTCAAGCGGACCAAGACACTGATGGAGACAACCGTTTCCTTGTCCCAGGTTTGAACCTTTCATGGTTTCCCTCCCTTCAGCCAGTCAAGTCAGCGCACATACATGCTCAAAGTTAGGTGGCACAGAAAGCTGAGTTTCTGACACCCTCCACTGAAGTCTTCTGGGAGACAAGCACTGTTAAAGGTGCCTTGTGTGCGCTGATGTAGTGACAAATAAGCGCTCAGGTATAGGAGTAAGCATATAGATGGAGCATATGTGTACACACACACACACACACACACATACACACACACACACACACACACACACACTACTGCCAAAGGGCAGCATTATTGATCACACCTGCATATTTTACTTGCTCCTCCATTTCTCAGCTCTTTAGCCTGTGGGTTTCTATTGCTGTGCCTCATTTATCGCCTGCGCACTGAGGTGACATCAATACCTCCTGACAACCTTGTTGTGATGATTACATGAACTAGAGCAGAGCCTTACAAAGACATGTGTGTACATACATGTATCATGTTTACTCTGGATATGAATGATGATGTTGAGGAGAATGAGACTGAACCTCAAAGACCAACAGATTTCTAGCTACTTTTGCTGTAAAACGAAGAGAGGCCTGGGTTAATGTCCCAAACCACCATATTTTGTGTATGTGTGTGTGTGTGAGACACCTTCACGGTTTTTGTCACAGCTGCAGGCTAGCTACATTTAAAGGGTTGCAGTATACATGGAAATGTGTCACCGAGCACCCACAAGGGCTAGCAAGGATTCTACATGTCGGAAGAGAGTGGGCCAAGGCGAGAGTTGTCAAAGATGACAGCCGAGTGGCAGATGTTGGCGGGTCATGGAGGGCATTTGTGAGGCTGTTAGTGAACTGGGGGAACTGCTGCAGCGTTTGGACGGATGACAGGCACTGACCTCGGCTTGGGAAGGATCACCATGGTTACCATGGTGAAAACAGAGTGGTGTAGGGAGGGCCTGGGGCAGGGAAGCCATTTGGAGTGTGAATGAGTCTTGTTCCTCCCAGAAGCAGATGGCTAGGCGGGCTGAGATGTACAGGACTTTACCAGGAGAAAGATCTATATGCAAGAAAACATGGAGGGAACTTCTAAAACCTGGGAGAACCGTTGGAGCAGGTTCATGTCAGGACCCAAGGAAGGACAACCAAAGAGGAGACTGGGTGGACATGTGCTAGACGGCCGTGCAGCTAAGGAGCGAGGCGAGGGCCACGGGGAGTCCTCTAGGTGGTGCCAGCTGATGCCAGCAGGATAAACCTGGCTCACCACTTTATAATGAATCAGAAGAGAGGAGATCTGTGGTCTTTCCCAACACAAAAAAGAGCGGAGATGAATATACCAGTTCTCACTAGACCATTACATGTTACATACATACACATATCAGGTGATCACACTGTTTTTTGTATGTGCAGTTATTATGTTTTTTTTTTTTTTTAATTAAAACATAAGAATTCTTTCTGAGTTAGGGAGATGGCTCAGTGGTTAAGAACAGGACCGGAGTTCAGTTCCCAGCATCCAGGTTTGGGCTGCTCACAACCTGTCACTCAAGCTCTGGGTGCTCTGCTGGGCTGTGTGACACCAACAGTTGTGTATAAGCACACCCCCAACACACATATGCACATAATTATAAATAAAATTAAACCTTGAATTAAAAAAAAAAAATAGAGTCTCCTGGATAAAGGCTTTCCCATCACTCAGGAACAGGCCTGCCTTGGTGTCTCTACAGCACCAAAGATGGCGGAGGAAAGTGTGGGAACTTGAGGAATCCCAGCCCCCAGAGTCTTTAGTCATGTATGCTCCCTGGAGGGGAAGGAAGATCTGCAGGATACCCTGGCGCCCTCCCCAGGAAGCAGGTGCTGTGGTCTCAGTGAGAGACAAAGGTGGGTCAGCACAGTGTGGAGGCCCCTGCGGTTAGCCTCGAGTGGCTGGCTGAGGTACAGTCAGCAAACGGAGTCAGATTTCCTGAGGAGCTAAGTGTGGGCTTTGAGGTTAAAAGGAATATCCAGGGTGGCTGTCACGGCTTCAGAGCACCTGGGGGGGGGGGGGGGGGGGGGGGGGGGGAGAAGCCACTGTTAACAGCAGGTCTCAAAAAGAAAATCTCCTACAGTGTAACCTGATACTTTAGAGGAATTCTATTAGCTAGCCTTCTGTGGCTGCGATAAAATGCCCGAGATAAATAAACAAGAGGCATGTTCGGGCTCATTATTCTGGATGCTTCGGTGCTTGGTCAGCTGGTTCTACTGCTCTGGGGCTTGTGATGAAGCGAGAGTGGTGACCACATACCTGTTCTTTTCAAGCAAAGAGAGAGAAGGGGCAAGGAGCTCGGTGTCCTGTGTCCCTGCAAAGGCATACTGCCCCGCCCCGCCCCGTGACCTAACTTCCTGTCTCTAGGCTCCACCTCCTATAGATTCCCACCACCTGCTAGTGCTGTGGGCTGGCGATCATGCCTTAAGCGTGTAGCCTTCCATGGGCACCGCAGCCCCGACTGCGGTAGAAGGAGTAGGCTGTAGAATGACTGCCTCTAGACAGCAGGGATGTTCCCACCTGCGCAGCCCTCATGTTCCCACAGGCTCTACACCAGTAGCTCAGGGAACATGACTGAACCAATGATCACTGCTTCTCTCGTTCCAAGATCTCCCCTCGCACAGTTCCCACCCCATGGTTTTCCTGTATGAAGAGGTCCTCTGTGTCAGGATCACACACACACCCCTCCAATTAAATCCATCCACGACCGTTTTCCACAGGCACAGTGAGATCAGCCGCCTAGTTAAGAGGCTTATTTCTTGAGCAGCTTTGACTTCGCTTCTCACTTTGAAGTCAGTCTCAGCCTCTCCTTATTGACCTCTCCTTCCCTTTCCATCTGATCTCTTTACTCTAGCCCAAAGTAGCGATTCAGGGAAGGAACTGGGACTGAGAAGAGCAGCCGGCTCAGTTTTATTTTGTTTATGCTTAGTTTTATTTTCCCACTCTACTAATGCCCTGAGCTCAGGGGGCAGTCGAATTTGATTGCAAGTGTTAAACCTTCCCACTAATGGTTTCACTGGGTTATTTTGAAAACCGTAAAAGTCAGAGCCTTACTAATTTAGTCTCAAAGATATAGACACGGGAGAGTTCCTCCCATGGCCTAGTGAGTTCTTGGCTAGCAACCTCAAGAACCCAAAAGGAAAATGAGGCTGCCTGTTTTGCTGGCACATAATAAACACCGGCTTCTATTCTTGGATAGATCTTCCCCCTGTGACCTTGTGGCATTGGCCAGTGTATTTATGAGGCTCTCTGCAGTTATTAAAGGACTCCATAAACTTAATGTCCTTGTAAACTTAATGAAGGAATCAAATAAAAGATGCCTAGCATCCAAGCAAGCAAGTGCAGAATGCTGCTAGCAATGGATAGACTGGTGTCCATCCTGTTGTCTTTGTGTTTAAACAGCAAAATAACTAGAAGGGTTTAAGGGGGAGGGGTCTTTTTTTTAGCATTCACAGGGCCTGGGTTTCACCTCCAATGCTGCAAATATAGATGGAAGGAGAGGAGAGGAAGGGAGGGGAGGGGAGAGAAGAAGAAAGAAAAAGGAGGGAGGGAGGGAGGGAAGGAGGGAAGGAGGGAGGGAGGGAAAGACAGAAAGAGAGAAGTTACTTTTGTGAAATTCAGGTCAGGACACACCCCTGGAGCCCAGCCCAAGCATCTATAAGCCACTTTCTACTTGGTGTCTGCTGATGATACATGTGAGTTTACATCTATTAACTCTTTTCACTGAAGATGTCTAGTGTTTCTCCCACAGAAGTTTAAAAAAAAAGAAAAAAAAAGTAATGGACCAAAATCAAACCAGCTTCTTTCTGTTTTGAAATCTACCTGGGTGCAGAATTCTCAATATGGTCACAAAGACTTGGCCTTTCCCAGGGTCAGGTCCACAAGAAACTCAGGCCACGTGGCTAACCGTGGTGCCTATGCATGGTACCTGTGTGGTACCAAATGCATGCTGGCCTCAACACTCAGTACCTGTGGCTCCTCTCAGCTCTTCTCACCCCCAGACCCCTGTACCCTAAACTTTTTCAGCCCATGGGCCTCCCTTCCTCCAACTTCTCTTTTCTGCCATTTCTATCACCCTCTCTTTTTGCTTTCTTTGTTCTCTCTCTCTTGACCGCTTCTCTTGTTTCTCTCTTAGCTTTAGGCTCTTGCTCCCCTTGGCCATCTCCCCCCCCCCCACTTCCCTCCCCCTATTTCCTTCCCCTTCCCCTCCTGTTCCCTCCTCTCTCTCCTCTCATGGCAGGGTCCGGTCTTCTGGCCATGTTTAGGCCACTGCTTCTTCTCTCTGCCCTGGATTCTTCCAGATGCCACTGGCTGAATTGTCCCTCACATCTACAATAAAAACCTTCTCTTCAACCACACCTTGGAGTTGTCATGCCCTCACTTTACACAGCTGGGGCTGGAACCTCAACCGTTTACATCCAGTGCTTTGAAAAACCTGTCAGCATAGAAAACGTGGACATTTTAAAAAGAACTAACTACACAGGGGAAGCAGAAGAAGCTGTTGTGTGCTTCATCCTGCTCCTAGGCCCATGGGTGACTTGCTTTCTTTGGCTCAACCGAAAAATGAAACATAATATGTAAACATTAATCAACAGTATCAGTGCCATTCTTTTAAAATGTTACATCATCTTTCCCCATCCTTTTCCTTCCTCCATCCCTTCCCATATACCCCTTTGCTCACTCGCTCTCAAATTCATGGCCTCTATTTTCTTAACTTGAGTATATATATATTTTTTTTTACTGTAACATATATATGCATATACATATAACTCCAAAATATATAAACACAACCTGTAGAGTCTATATAAAGTTACTTTTATGTATATATTTCCAGGACCTGTCATTTGGTATCAGATAACCTCGCTTGGGGGCGCTTTCCTGGGGAAGACTCTCGGCATTCCTTAGCTGCCTGCTGCTCTTTATGTAGGGTTGAGGCCCCATGAGCTTCACATCAGCCCCTCTGACCTTAGCACGTCTACTGGTGTCATCTTTGTTCACATCTTGTTTAGGCAGCCGTGATGATTAGACTTCATGAGGACCTGAAAACCTCCTCCTTGGGGGCTACTTGTTTTGTGTTATCAGCAGGCACCGTGCATGCTGCCAAGGAACAGGAGCAGCCCATAGTCTAACCCAACTATGACGCCTATTAACTAAGACAATGGCCAGCGTGGGGACAGGTGCAAGAGTGGCACATACACTTTGGCAGTAACCAACACCTTTTTAATTGGATCTAAGTTCCTCTCAACTACCCACCAACTAAAACTATAAATCAATTACCCACAGCTAGGGAGCTCATGGGTCATAGAGGAGAAACTGTGACCACCTACTTACAAAGAATCGTTTTTCAGAAGTTCCAAAGTGACGAAAGTGATTTTTCACGTACTATCTGTCCTCCCCATCACCTCCGTGTCTTGCCCAGGAAGACGACATGGAGAGATCTGTCTAGCATGTGACTGTTGTGTCTCTGCAGATGTTGAGAGAGGCCAAGGAGAAGGAGAAGCAGAGGCTGGCGCAGCAGCTCACGGTCGAGAGAACTGCACACTACGGGATGCTGTTTGATGAATATCAAGGTTTGTCACACCTGGAAGCCCTGGAAATTCTGTCCAATGAGAGTGAGAGCAAGGTACGTTCGCAGGGGTCATTTGGATGGCATTGTTTGGTGATATGTTTTCCTTGCAGTTTCCTCTCCACCCAGCCCAGAAGGGTCAGCAAATCAAGAGTCCCCACGACCCCCACCCCCAAAGCAGAAAAGGCTGCTCTAAAATGTGCCTGCCAGGCCCTCTCCCTCCTTTTGGCAATCTCATTTCCAAATCAGAGATCCCTCACCAGCCTGTGCCTTTATTTCTACCCAGTGAAAAGAGAGTGGCTGGTGTTTCTGTTAAACTGTGGGCATTGAGGGCATATTATTTTATGAGTTACAGCTTTACTTACTTGACCACCTTTATCAGACGATCTGACAATATCAGAAGAAAAGACAAAACCATTCTTCTGAGAACTGTTTGGAAATATTCCCATTTAGAAACCTGTGAAACCCAGATTTTCAAACAAATGACCCTGTAGAGTCACGCGACCACCATGTGACCCCAGGAAACCAAAACAAACTGCTGTGGGTTGGAGGCAGAGCTAGCCTACATTGGAGCCTGCCTCAGAAAAAGACCAAATGGGTAGCAAGATGGCTCAGCAGGTCAAGAAAGGCACATGCTGTCACGCCTGGCTACCTGGGTTCAGTCTCCAGGCCGTACAAGGTGGAAAGAACAAATTCACTCCTGTATGGTATCCTCTGACCTGCATGTATGCACACACAAATACAATTTATAAAAAATTAAACCATTAAAAAAAACCAAGCAAGCAAACAAAACACTGTTGAAGGATAGTTATTTAAAAGATGACACAAAAAGGCAAAAATCATGACTCTTACACTGGTAAAAAATGAGCACCTAGTAAAGATGTTATTGAGTTCATTAATTAAATGAGGAAACCAAGCAGGTGTTATCACCAGCTGTAAAGAAAACCAGAGAAAGAACATTGGCTCATTGTTGAAAGAGACAAAAGCTTGGCACCAGTGGGGCATACTGCCTTCCGCCTACACCACTCATCTGAGCATCTGCAGAGAGTGGCTTTGTAGTGCCATCAGCCACCCACAATTTGCACAGTAGTAAAACTGCTCCCCTACGTTTGGAATCCCATAATCCGGTAAAGAATGCAATTTCCCACCAAAGCACAAAATTCTCCCCTTGGAAGCTGAGTCAGGAATCAGCCTTCATGTGATTATAAATCAATATGATGCTGCGGAGTTTTGGATTCCTCTTGCTGCAAGCTGCTTGAAAGGACAGTGGTGATAAGACGAGCCTCATAGCATTTCCAAAGGGATTCAGTGAAATAGCCCATGTAAGAGCTCATAGCAGCATGCCTGGTACAAACTAGGGGCTCAGTAAAGCTAGCTGCTGTTTTGTGCATCCATGTGTGTAAGTAACATAATGTTGATGACACAGTATTTTATATGCATTATGTTGTGGATGTCTATTGTTGTTGTTGTTGTTATTATACATTATATTACATATTATGTTACAGTAGGAGAATGGCCCCCTATCCTGACAGTATAGAGAGATTGCATTCTGGTCAGTTCCATCACAGACCTCAGCTGCAAAATAGCCTTTAGCTTCCTCACTCAATCCCCCTGCCTCAGCCTCTCAAGTCCTGAGATTACAGGCATGAGCTACATAAGGTCCCATGCATGAAGAGTTGGTCCTGGTGTTTGAGGCACATAGCAATAGAGCACCACAGGGTGGAGCGACAGCGCTGACTCGGGCCCAGGAAGGAGAAGAGAAGAGGACTAGAGCAAGCTCTCACAACCCCTCCAAAGGCAGGTCTCCAGTGACCTGACACCTCTCCATGTCCCCACCCCCAACTCTTCTACCACCTTCCAGTAGCTCCAAACTGGGAGCCAAGCCTTTAACACAGGGACCTTTGGGGAGCAACCTGGAGGGGGCCTAAATCTTCTCTTTGTACATTGTCTCCACAAGCTTTGCTTTCTTTCTCTAGCCTGGACATTTCTGTGGCATTCAGGGAGGGACACAGCACTTTTAGGAACTGGTTGATGATAACTCCTGGGGGCTGTCATAAGCACTCCTACAAAATCTATGTGAAAACCAGCAGACATCATTTTTCGTTCCTGTAACAGCCCAGAGTGGGGTGCCTAGTCAGCGGAGAGCTTCCTGTACACAGGCCCCCAACAAGAGTATAAGTGGAAACCCTCATTGAGATCTTTAAGCACAGCTAAGGACATACAATTGCTACCACAGAGATCTATTTATAGCTCACTGAGTGGATAATGGAAATGCACAGCTTTTTCAAAATTGCTGAAAGTATAACTGTGAAACAGTCTTGCCACAAAAATGGTGTAAGGCCCTGTATTATTCATAGATAAATTCATTGGCATGATACACTCATTCCCCAGTGCGTGTACACGTCAGATCACTACATTGCATCCCATAGATAGAAGTAATCATTTGTTCATTAAAAATTAAGATGGGCCTGGTGGCATAGGTATTGAGGAGACTGAGGCAAAAGGATTTCAAGTTCAAGGCTTGTCTGGGTTACAAAGTAAAGTCAAGGCCAGCTTTGACAACCTAAAAACTCTGGATAAAAGATGAATAGAAAGAATAAAGAAATACCTGAGGATAAATCTTCAGGAGTGGACCATGCATAAGGTCCTGGGTTCAGTCCCCAGCACTGAAAATATATTATTTAAAATCAGTTTGAACTTAAAAGCAATGGCCATCAAGACGGCACATTGGGTAAAGGCACTTGGCACTAAGTCCAATGACCTGAGTGTGATCCTTGGAACCCACGCGGCGGAGGAAGAAGATCTGTGCCCTCCGCACGCGATGTGTGTTCCCAAAGGGCTGCAGGCCTCTGCATCTACGGGTTCCGAGTTCAATTCTCCATCATCTCAAAAATAGACAACAGGAAAAAAAAACCTCACAGGATGACTTGCTACAATTTAGTGCTCAATAAATATATCTTATGAAATATTCAGGACACATATGCATACTAAGAAAACATTTATTGTGGGTCTGAAACACAAATTGAACTAAGCCGCCTGTGTTTACCTGGCAACCTTGCAGGTACTGATACTTAAAAGTTAAAGAGCTTTCAAAACAAACCATTGAAGACATCAGTTCTATCTTTCTCCCTTGGCAAATTTTCATCCTGACCTGGAAGGCTGGGTTCCCCTCTTGGAATGTCCAGTCTCCCTGAATTCCTACCCCATCCTCCAGTCTGCCCCTTCAGTCTCCAGCTGTCTTTTACCTCAGACTGCTGTGCACAGGCAAGCAAGACACCTCTGTCCCAGCTCCACCCACACCTGCTTGCAGGCAACTACCTCAAGTCATCTCCCTCTAGGTCCATACTTGCCTCAGCACGGCTTGGGAAAGAGGTCCACCCAGTAACCTGGAGAGTGTTCTAGAAAGGGAAACATCCCATGTGTCCTGTACACACCTCCATGTCCAAGTCTAAAAGAAGTACTGAATGGCACCATCGTCTAGTGCCTGTGGTCTTCCGAGTCCCGTCAGCCCAAGGAAGTAGAGAGGACTCCCCATTTGAAAGCTGTGGACAAGAGCGGCCACTCATTATGTCCACAGATACTTCATTGGCTGAAACTCAGGCACCACAAGGGAAGGGAAAGGAAGTACTGGTGCTGGAGAGATGGCTTAGTGGCTTAAAGTGCCCGTTACCCAATCATGAGGACTGGAGTGCAGACCCTAGCACCCGTGTAACAACATAGCAGTCCGTACACACATCATGACATGTACACCCACACCACACCATCAGCAGCACACATACAATAATAAATAGATAAATAATTAAATAAATAAAGAGGAGTTATTATCAATAATGTTGGATCAGATTGAGTCTAAGATTTGGCAGTGACATACATCAATTTGTTTTTTTACACTCAGTTGCTTTTTTTTTTTTTTTTTTTTTTTTTTTAATGTAAAAGGGGTATAAGATACCCTGTGTACTCTCCTGTGACCTGGCCAATACTCTACCTAGTGCCGAGCAGTCAGCACTCCTCTAGTGTTGAAGAATGCATGATTAATTATTGCTAGTCCTTGAATCTGACTACAGTTCTCTGCACGCCACTGTGGCAGAACGGAGAAAGAGGGAGAAACAGGAATACACAGGTGAAATAAAGGCGCTCAGAAGGCCAAAGCCAGAAGGATCAGCTAGCAGCCGTAGGGCACATGTGCGGCTACCTGCTGAGCCATGTGGCTGATGGATCTTATGTTGGTGTCCTGCCCAGCTTCCTCCCAGAGCCTCAGGCAGGCATACTGCACCCAGTGATGTGCATAAACACTCAGGGGGATGGAGTCTGTCTGCCTGGATGCCCTGCCTGGCTCCTGTGGATTCACTACCACATGAACATTGAAACCTATCCCAAGGAGGATGAGCTCCTCTGCTGATACTCTCTTCAGAGCAAGACTTGACTTGCAGAATGAAAAAAAAAACCAAAAAACAAAAACTTACGGCTTTATTAGTCTCATCTTATTTCTACTATGTTATTCCATGACCTCTGACCAATTTGGAAATTTAAATTAATCTCCTGAGGGTGGTTGGCCCTCTATACATGTTTTGAAGTGTACACAGAGGTTACTATCAAAAGAGAGACCCCAACAATGAGGACGGTGAGGTCAGTCCAAGCAGAGCCTCCTCTCCCAAGCTCTTCCTGCATAGTCCCTCACCTCCCCAAGCTTGAGTGACTGTCCCCTCTTTGGTGTCCCCGTTGTGCCCTTTCTGTGCCTCCATTATGGCTAATACTAGCTAGCTTGGGCTTCTTTCCTTTACACCAGTACTTCTCAACCTTCTTAATGCTATGGCCCTTTAATACAGTTCCTCGTGTTGTGGTGACCACTCCCCCCAAGCCATAAAATTATTTCATTGTACTTCATAACTAATTTTGCTACTGTTACAAATCATAATGTAAATATCTGATATGTGACACACAGACACCCCTCCACAGGGTGTTGTGATCCACAGGTCGAGAACCACTGCTCTAGACAATGAGGTCAGAAAAGGGAATTGCATGTCGAACACTTTTGTAAACTCAGTGTAAGCCATGCTTAATAAGTATATATGTAGACATATATATGCATATATATACACACACACACACACGTGTTAGATCTTTCATCTATTGAGCACCACAGTAAGTGTTGTAAGTCAGCTCATTTGCTCTAATGACCAACATGACCTTATAAGTTGGATGTAAGCAGCTCCCATTTCATAGACAAAGCCAAGGCATAGGACTATACATCACACAATGTCCACGGTCAGTCAGTGAGGAACTGACATTTGAGCTGCATGGAGGCCAAAGTATTGTTTTTTTGGTTTTTTGGTTTTTTTTCTTCTTTTTTTTTTTTTATTAATTTATTCTTGTTACATCTCAATGTTTATCCCATCCCTTGTATCCTCCCATTCCTCCCCCCCATTTTTCCATTATTCCCCTCCCCTATGACTGTTCCTGAGGGGGATTACGTCCCCCTATATATTCTCATAGGGTATCAAGTCTCTTCTTGGCTACTTGCTGTCCTTCCTCTGAGTGCCACCAGGTCTCCCCCTCCAGGGGACATGGTCAAATGTGAGGCACCAGAGTACGTGAGAAAGTTGTATCACACTCTCCACTCAACTGTGGAGAATATTCTGACCATTGGCTAGATCTGGGAAGGGGTTTAAAGTTTACCTCCTGTATTGTCCTTGGCTGGTGCCTTAGTTTGAGCGGCGCCCAAATCTGCCTATCATATTGTTCTACTTGTAGATTTCTAGGACCCTCTGGATCCTTTTATTTTGCTGTTCTCCCATGCGTCTCTCATTTAGAGTCCCAATAGGATGCCTTCCCCTCTGTCCCAGTTTCCTGGTAAGTGAAGGCTTTTGTGGGACATGCCCCTTGGGCTAGTATGCAGATATAAGTGAGTATATACCATTTGATTCTTTCTGCTTCTGGGTTAACTCACTCATTATGATCATTTCTAGCTCAATCCATTTATCCACAAATTTCGGGAATTCCTTGTTTTTAATAGCTGAGTAGTGTTCCATAGTGTATATGTACCACAGTTTCTTTATCCACTCTTCTACTGAGGGACACTTAGGCTGTTTCCATGTTCTGGCTATTATGAATAAGGCTGCTATGAACATGGTTGAGCAAATTTTCTTGTTGTGTGCTGGAGTGTCTCCAAAGTATTGTTTTAGCCACTGTAATAAACAGGCCGCTGCCACCATTGCTGACCTGAGCCATTTGCTTCACGTTCGCTGTTTACCAAACAAAAGATCACAGGCGAGTGCGGATCCTGCTTTAAGAACAAGACAATCAGTCCCGCGTGATGGCTCGAGCTGAGGCAAGAAGAGCTCAAGTTCAAGACCAGACGAGACTCTATAATCAGCTCAAGGCCAGTCTGAACTACATACTGAGATGTAACAGCAGCAGCAGTAATGACAGAAGGAGAGGACTAGGCTTGGGGCACCCACGTTGTGCCTGGGCAGTAGAGCCTGCCCCCTCTTACCTCCCACACTACCGCTCACTCACTTGGGTCTTGACAGCTGTATGTGAATGCTGCTCATGAGACATGATGACAGCTGAACTGACCTATTTCTTTCTTCCTTATTTTTTCAGGTTCAGTCATTTTTAGCATCACTCGAAGGAGAGAAACTGGAACTCTTGAAAAGTGACCTGATTTCTATCAAAGACATCTTCGTAGCCAAAGAATCAGAGAACGAAGAAAACCCAGACGAACAAGGTAAAGAAAAACAACCAACAGCAAGGTAAATCAGTGGTGCAGGCCTTAGGACACAGCTGCTGAGAAACAGGTGTTAGAACAGCATGGGATTTATTTAATCCAGCTATTCCTCCTAGTGCTTCCAGAATGCCCTGTGCAGCTGTGGTCACAGGGAAGTATAGCCCTCTCTTTACTGAGCAGGAACCCCATCCTTCCTCTGTGTCCAGCAAAGTCCCTGTCACATCACCAGCACAAATAAATGCAAAAAGTCCAATGGACAGCATAGTATGCTGGGCCTGCATGACCACGATATAGGTGACGCCTTCTAATTCCATGTGTGGAGTGCTGCTTAATGCGACTGATGACCATGGTGTGCAAGTCTTGCAATGGGTTTCTTTGCATAACTTTATTATTCCTTTCAGTTTTTGTCTGTAGGAGTTGTGTATTTGCAAGTGTCCCACACACCATCTGAACAGTACAGTTCTTGGTGTGGGAGGCTGGTAGCTTAGCAGCACTGTGCTTGCCTCGCTATCTGAAATCCTGACGTCAATCCCCAGCACCACACACAAAGCACGGTTCTGACTGTGTTTCAAGTTGAAGGTCACGGAGTGAGGAATACACATCCCAACTAACATCTCAGGCTTTCCCCCTTGTCTTAGTTACTTTTCTATTGCTGTGAAAGGACGCCATGACTAAGGCAACTTATAAAAGAATGCATTTAATTATTTTTTTCCGAGAGACCCTTATAGTGGGACCATGGAGACAAGCAGATGGGTGTGGTAGAGGAGAAGTAGCTGAGAGAGAGAGAGAGAGAGAGAGAGAGAGAGAGAGAGAGAGAGAGAGAGAGAGAGAGAGAGAAAGTCTGGTTGGACCTAGCATGGGCTTTTGAAACCTCAAAGCCACCTCCCAGTGACACACCTCCTCCAACAAGGCCACACCTCTTAACCCTTCCTAAACAGTTCCATCAACTGGAGACAGCATTCAAATATCTGAGCCTGTGGGGGCCATTCTTATTCAAACCACCACACCTCTCAGAAGTGACCGGAACCCAAAGGAGTCCAGAGCCTATTTAAGAGAAGCAAGGCTTCTTTTATGACCGGCAAAGATGTTCTCAAAGTTGGCCATGCCCAGTGACAACATTGGGTCATCCTTTTGGGGCTGGACTAGAGTCAAGCATTTGCTGTGTCTGTGCAGGGTACCTTCCTACAGATGGTGGTAATGGGCACCACGCCACAGGTGCTTCCTGTAGCTTGTACCAACGGTCAGAGCAACTGCAGACACAAGGCTGGCTGCTTCTAGTACCGGCAGAAAGGCCCACTGGAAACCTTCTCACCAGGTTCCTCAACAGGTTACATGACCCCGCTGAACATGGTGTCTTCACCACATCCTGGTGACAATGCTGCCTATTCCAGGACCCATAGCCAGACTCAGATTAAATACATATGTAAAAACATACATTACGGATCTCGGCATACAGAACTGCTCAAATACGTTACCTGAGTATTTTGTTATCTAGTGTGTCAACACAAAAGTCAGGGAGGTTGGAAAGATGGAGTAAGCGGCACCTTTTATTTGTTATTGTACCTGTCATTTCCTCCCCACACAGAGTAGTGATAATAAGCATTCGTACTGTCACCGTCAAGTCGCAGAAGCATTGTGTTCCCAGGTGCGTTATAAACCTTTAATCAAAGCTGAGACTCAAGCGCTCGTGTGCCTGAGCCCTGAGGCTCGGGGCAAATTATTCGGTGCATTCGTAAACTTGTTTAATCACTGTTTCCCCCTTTCACCCCACATCCCAATCTTTTGTGCCTTCACCTTAATGAGATTTATGCTCGTTGCATCAAAAGAAAAGAATCAATTATACTGAAACATGGAAAGGAACCAATATCAAAGAGCTGGCTGGGGATAATCTTTTTTTTTTTTTTTTAACATCTATATGTTCTTACAAAAGTCACCAAAAATGGTAACCTTGTCGTTTTTCCCGAACGAAGAAACTATAATACTAGCTGTCAGATGAGATGCAACTCACACTGGAGACCCAAGAGAAACCTAGAGATGCCCCTGTTTAGCCCGAACCGTCGCTCCAATCAGGCTATTCTTTAAGCTCTTGATACTCAAGTTAGATCGTGGTCCTACTGGGTGTGTCACACAGAAAGGGCTTTGTAAAAGGACCCCAAAGCTAGAAATATGGCTCAGCCAATAAAGTGCTTGCCTTCCAAGTGTAAGAACCTGGGCTTGGGTCCCCAGAACCCGTACAAAAGCCAGATTACATCCTCCTGTCATCTCAGCTGTGGAGAGATGGGAGGGAGAGGCAGCCTTGTGGGCCAGCTAGCCTGGCCTCGGGCCTCTTGATTGAAGTTCCTGGCCAATGAGAGACCCAATATGTGAAAGGGCCTGAACCAATGTGGTCCAGACACATGCTATGCATGCACATAACCACACCCACAGATGCATCTACACACACACACACACACACACACACACACACATACTCACTCACAGAAACTCCACATTTTCCCAAACGTCAGAGACATTGTTGCAAATGCAAAGTGAAATACTATTACATTGCTCATCTGTGCTGTTTCTTGGAAAGGAAACTGGGTTCTGTGCTGCCAAACAGTGTTGCCACAGGCGATGTGATATGTCCTGCTTTAAATATAGAGCCGCATTCATAAACTGAGGACTTTGGATTTTACACACACACACACAGATACACACACACAGACACACAGACACACACACACACATACACACAGTGCTGAAGATCATATTTTAAGAAAAAAATGATAAATTTGAGGGCTAGAAGGGGAAAATGGTAAATTTGTCTCTTCCCCCCCGCCGCGTGACAAAAGCCTATTATCTCCAGTAATGGATCTATTTTCCCCAAAGAGCATCTCTAGATGATCAAAACACTATTAATTTTCATTAACCTAATTTAATAAATAAATGTCATTCAGACACTTAATGAGGCACTGGGAGAAAAGAATAGAGGTGTTGTTAAATCGAACCCACCACAATGGAGTGTGACAGCTCCCTGAAGACAAAGGGGTTACCTACCCGCAAAAGAAAGTCAGGAAGAAGGGAATCTTAGCAGTGGGACATGAAGGGGAAAAAATCCGAAAGTAATATTCTAACAGAA